>NC_092396.1:21478671-21702632 GCF_030028105.1 Mobula birostris
ACATCACTCCACAATTACCGCTGACTTCTTACGGGTATTCACGCGCTGTACTGAATGTGGTACGTTGAGAAGCAGAGCTGTACACTTGAAAGGGATGAGCATCGTAAGAAGAACGATATGGCTGGAGGCTTATCTGTTGGTGTTATAGAGCACCCCTGCACCAAAACAGGTCCTGTACGAACCTGTTTTTCTGCCTAGTCCCATCTACCTGTATCTGGGCCATGACCCTCCCTACCCCCCTGATCCATTCAATGCTGCAGTTGAACTCACAATTACCACTTCTGCTGGCAGCTCGTTTCACATTCTGAGTGAAGAGATTTCCCCTCAGATTCCCCTTAAATATTTTACCTTTCACTCTAAACCTTTGTCTTCTAGTCCCCTAACTTCTTATTTTAACCAATATGCAGCACTATACAATTTTAGTCTTACTGAACCTCAGGGGAAAAAGCTTGTAGGTATTTACCCTATCTATACCCCTCATAGTTTTGTGTATCTCTATCAAATCTCCCCTCATTCTCCTGCGCTCCGGGGAATAATGGCCTAACCTATTCAGCCTTTCCTGCTAACTCAGTCCTTAAGTCCTGGCAACATCCTTGTCAACTTTCTCTGCACTCTTTCAATCTTTGATATATTTCCTGTGACCAGAACTGCGCACACTACTCCAAATTTGGCCTCACCAACGTCTTCTTCAACCTCAATGCCTTCTAGTAGATGTGAGAGATTTTGCTAACATCCTCGTTAGGACCAAGCATAGACACAATAGGTTGAATGAACTCTTCCTAAGCCTGATTCAAATGAAGGTTTTGGCAGTATGCAGAGTTTGCTATTGAAAATTGTGCCCTACGTTCAGGGACCCATAGCTCTGGTGCATCAAACTTTGCTCTCATGGTGGAAAAGATGCAGCTAGCAGAATGATCAAGGTATTCAAATCATTTCTCCTCGGGATGCAGAGGATCAATCAAAACTCTGTGATTTAGAGAACTGCAACAAAGCATAACTTCACCAAATGTGGATTGGTTCTTGAAATAGTTTAACGTGGAAGTTAATCAGGATAAGCAGCTTGGATCTTTCAAAGTTCAACTCGTTCATTACCCTGTACACTCATAAGTCACTGTTCATGACTGCTAGAACAGGAGAGTGGATCAAATTGATCAATTTTCTCTTCATCCTTGAGTTATCAGGATCAGGTTTAATTTCACTGACATATGTCATAAAATGTGTTATTGTGCAGCAGCAGTACAGTTTAGTAGATAAAATGCATAAATTACTATTAGAAATATATAAAATATATACAATACCATGCAAAAGTCTTAGGTGTACACACACACACACACACACACACACACACACACACACACACACACACACACACACATATAGAGAGCTAGGCGTTGTTGGCGCGTGGCCAAGTGCTTAAGGCGTCAGTGTAGTGATCTGAAGTCGTTAGTTCGAGCCTCAGCAGAGGCAGCGCCTTGAGCAAGGCACTTAACCACACACTGCTCTGCGACGACACTGGTGCCAAGCTGTACCGGCCCTAGTGCCCTTCCCTTGGACAACGTCGGTGTCGTGGAGAGGGGAGACTTGCAGCATGGGCAACTGCCGGTCTTCCATACAACCTTGCCCAGACCTGCGCCCTAGAAACCTTCCAAGGCGCAAATCCATGGTCTTACAAGACTAATGGATGCCTGTATAGAGCTAGGGTGCACAGTACTCTAAATCACGTCTTTCCAGTTACCAAATAACACTTAGTACTACTGAGCTAATACAAAACAAAGTTCTCTTATTTCTGTTTCCCAACCACCTTCTTATTTTATCCAATATGTAGTACTGTGCAAAAAGAGAGCAGAAATAGTGAGGTAGTGTTTGTGGGTTGGCTCGCTGTCCATTCAGAGACCTGACCGAGCTGCTTCTAAGACATTGAGTGTGTTTTCCAGCTCCCGACCCTCCTCCCCGATGGTAGTAATGAGAAGAGAGCGTGCCCCTGGTGATGGGGGTCCGAATGCTGCCTGTGTAACAGAACTGCCTTTTGAAGGTGTTCTCCGTGCCAGGGAGGCCAGTGCCAATGATGCACCCCTCTGCAGCTTTTTCCTATCCCGTGCGGGTGGCCCAAGGTTACTTCGCTTCTGCACAGATTTCACCAATACATAAGCCATTCACTTACTGTGAATTTTTCAATTTTTTCCTGGCGTAGAAGGGGGTCCTTCAGGCCGTCAAGTCTATGCTGCTCACAGAGAAATCCCATTCTCCATTTATTTTCAGGTAATCCGTTTGCTTTCACACACCCATCAGCTCCAGCCTGATTCTTCTTCTGCCTACCTATGCTAAGTCTAGTCTAATTGACCTGACATCTTTGGGATGTGGAGGTCAGGGAGAAGGTGGAAGCTTCATAGGGCTGACATCGGAGGTCAGTAGAGCTGTGAGGGAGCAACGCCAACTACCGTGTGGCCCTTCCTTGTTTCTGTCCTCTAATTGTTGCTTTAAATACATGCACCATGAGGGACTGCTTCCTTCACCCACTTGTTAGAGTGGTGTACTGTAGATTGGGTTGGGTGCTGTCAGTTTGAGCCTTCAACGAAGGGGAAACAATCTGATTCATTGGGAATATGTGTTGTGAGGCGTTGCCCCCGAGACGGCGAGGTCAAGGGGTGGGCGATCTATTCTGAGCATCCTCCAGACTCCGCACTGGCGGGTCACTGGACTTCTGGACCATCTTGCAGCATGGTGTGTTTGTAACAACTAGGAGCTTAATGCTATCTAGACAGCGGAAAGGAGGATCGACTTCCACCAACAGCCCCCTACCTGCACCCCTCCCTTGGAAATTAATGGTCAGGCTGTGTCTGTGGTCGAGTCACTCAAGTTCCTGGGAACTACCAACACACTGAAGTGGGGCAAGCTCATCACCCAGTGGAGATTGCTCTTCCTATACCAGCTTCGGAAACTTAACATCTCAGGCTGAATCATGATGAATTTTTACTCAGCCGTCACTGAGATTGTTGTGACCATCTCCATCACTGTTTGATTTCCCGCTGCCTCCTCCTTCTCCAAGTCCAGCTTTGCGGTGAGTGGTTCACTTAGCGGAGAGGATCGTTGGCTGTCAGCTGCCGACATTAAAAGACCTGTTCATCGGCAGAGTGAAGAAAAGAGATGAAAAAGTTACTGCTGACTCCACCTACCCCAGCAGTCACCCATTCACCAGATTGCCATCAGGGAGAGGCTACAAGTCCATCGCCACCAGGACTACACGTCGTCTCCCAATCTTCTTTCCTGTAGCTGTCCAGTTTTTCAACAAAGCTCACTTGGGTGTAATACCCAAACTGTCCCTGCAAAACATCCATTCCTGCTGTCCTTGTTGTGTGGAAGAAGTGAGCAGGAGCCAGAGACAACGCCAAAGGGCGGAGATGTCAGGTCTTTAGTCTATTGTGGGCCACACTTGCTGAAGTCTGCTCACCTATTCTCCATACAGAATAGATCAGATCGTTATCTATTAGTTATGAGGTGAATCTGGAGATTTGTTTAACAACCTCTAACCTGGATTGAATTCAAGAGATTACTCTGTTTCCATCAAGGAAATTGCTTTGTTTAACCCGCTGAATGGACACAAGAGAGGCAGACTTGGTGGTGGGGACAGGCCACGGAGAGGAATATGTTTAATTGCATTCTGGTGGTTTGAACAATTTCACCTGATTCGAGTCGCTGCAAGGAAGGAGAGTGACTAATGGTGCAGCACAGGCATTGGTTTTACAGGCCTGGTCACAACTCACTCGTATTTTGACCACATCAACCACATTCTGGCCAGCCTGATAAATCATAGAGTCATAAATGAATAAATAAATATTTCAAATTTTTCTTCAAAGTTCAATTTACTCATCGGTTATGTCGCAAGGATTTCATCTTCCAAACCCAATAATAGTCATAGCACTACAGCAGAGAAACAGGCCCTTCAGCCCATCTAGTCTGTGCTGGACTATTATTCTGCCCTGTCTGGTTGACCTGCATCCAGACCACAGCCTTCCATACCCCTTCCATCAATGTACCTATCCAAATTTCTCTTAAATGTTGAATCAAACCCACATCGCCACTTCTGTTGGCAGCTCTTTCCACACTCTCACCACCCTCTCACCACCCTCTGAGTGAAGACGATCCCCCTCATGTTCCCCTTAAACATTTCACCTTTCACCCTGAACCCATGACCCCTAGCTCTAGTCTCACCCAACCTCAGTGGAAAAAAGCCTGCTTGCATTTATTCCATCTATACCCCTCGTAATTTTGTGTACTTCTATCAAATCTCCCCTCATTCTCCTACGCTCCAAGGAATAACTTACCTACAGCCCATTATGCCACTGGCATTTAGGACAGCAATGAATGTCCCCCATCTCTGTCTGTTCATACTGTCGCACGCAGATGTAGAAGGATTCTTCATTGCCGTCCCTGTAACAATTTTGTTTGACCGGTCAGGGTTGTTGGCTCTGAACTGAACCCCTGAACATAGAGAACTGGTGAACCACTCTTAGTCTGGCCTCTACCCTTCGACCCATTTGACATGGATGACCCTACCAAGAGCCAGAGCACAAGGTCCTGACTCCAGCCGACATCTCTCTCCAGGCCATTGAGGCGCACAAGCCTCCAAACCCTACGACAAGGCTGGATGTACAAGGAATAAAGTCCTAACCTATTCAACCTCTCCCTATAACTCTAATCCTTGAGTTCCGGTGACGTCGTTGCAAATTTTCTCTGCGCTCTTTCAGTCTTACTGGTATCTTTGAAGAAGGTCTCCCACTTCTGATCCCGATGCCATGAAGACTGCTGGCGTATACGCCTCTTGCACAGAAATAGCTTCGGCCGTGCTGCCAGCAGGGTCCTGAAGGCTGGGGACTGGGATGACACGCTGGAGGGTCACTGGTGCTTTGGGAGCCTTCGAGCAACAGAAAGAGGGGGAAGGAGAGAATAGACAAGCAGCAAGAGAAGCTTGTTGTTTGTGCCACGATGTCTTAACCTTCATGGTAGGATTTATATTGGCTGAGTCACATTTATGGAATCTGTGTGCGGTAATAATGTAAACCTCATATTTCACAGATTCTTTTGGAAGGAACACTTTTATTAAAACCAGTTCTCATTGGAACAGGATAATCATGGGTCAACCCTTCAGCAGATCTGATCCTTGATTGTGTGTTCTTCATTCTGTTCCGTGCGTGTTTGTCTGCCTGCCTGTCTTGAGCCTGTCAGAGATCATCATATTGGAATTCGACTGAATTCTTCATTGTAGCTTCCTTAAAAGTTGATTCCCTTCATGTGCTGCTGTGATTTATGTCCAGGCCTGCAGTTGATGAAAAAGGGAGATTTCTGGCTCGCTATCCTGAAATTCTTCGGACAAGCTCTGCATCCAAGTATGTCAATAGATTTGCCGATGGGAGGGAGGGAGGAAATGCTTGCATTTCACAGACACAGCCCAGGGGTCCTGTGGACCCTTACCATTAACCGAGGGGTCCGTACCCTAATCCTTACCCTAGGAAGAGGCCCTCGTGCTGTTTTATCTCCACTTCATAAAATTGTGGCTGATTAGAAGTGATTTGTAGATAATGAAGTAATTTTAAGGTGTAGTCACTGTTGCCTTGCAGGAATAGTAGTTACTGGAAGCCCACACAGCAAGCTCCCCAAACAGCAGAGAGTTAAAGAGTTAAAGGTCATCAATTTTAGTTTTGAGGATAAAGGATCAATTTTGGATAGCACGCTGGGTTTTCTTGGATGTGCCATTGTCAAGGCTTTACTGCCCATTGAAAACATGATGGTGAGCTGCTATCTTGAAAACCTCTACAGCAGGGGTTCCCAACCTTTTTTATGCCATGGACCAATACCAATAAGCGTGGTGTCCATGGACCGCGGGTTGGGAACCCCCAATCCACAGTCTTTATGGTGAAGATTCTGCAACATTGGGAAGGAAGTTCGAAGAAGTATAACACAGCAACAATGCAGGACCAGTGATGCTCTTTCCAAATCAGGATGGAGAGAAATCTGCAGATGATGGTGTTCCCCATTGGCCAAGGACCCTTTTGCCCTGTTTTGGTGGCAGAGGTCACGAGTTTTGGAGGTACTGTTGAAATTACGTAGGCAAATCACAGCAGCGTGTTTTGTAACTGGTACAGATTAAAACAACAGTGATAACCGCAGCTCAACCCAGAAATAATCGTAATCAATTCCCACTTCAGAAAAAAGCAATTTGTCACACACACAATATTGCGATATATATCTGGTTTCCTGAGCCCATGTTGACAAACCTTGCCCTTCACCACGTGGTATCTCAGAAGCACACATTCAAAATTATTGTTAACATCTGCTGTTTATTAGAAGGCACTAACCAAAAATAGTTATTCAGTTCTTCCATCTGGAAGTGAATCATTCACTATGGAATCATGTGGAAAATTTTACTAATTTGTCTTAGCTAATTAATTATATACCAACCTTGTATTTTTATGATGGCCTTCAGGGTTGCAAAGAGCTCTTGGCAAAATAGGATCTACCACTAAAACTTGCTGCTGAGTGGTTGGTGTTCAGCCTCTGAGAGGTGGAAGCCTGTTTTCCAGACCAACTCTGATGCAGTTTTCTCAAATGAAAATATTGACTCTTCCCATCCACTGATGCTGACTGACCTGACGAGGGTTTTTGTTACAGTGATTGCCCATTGAAGGGGCATGTTTAATTTGCATCCATCTCTTGCAATCTGTCTGGCTTTGCTACGTGTCTATGAGTCAGCTGCCTTCTTTAGCTGCCACGTGCCATTAATTCCATTTGTGGATATTCTTATCATCTTTCTCCCATGTATTGAAGTGCCTCCACAGGTGGCAATTTGACTGTTTCTGCTGTGACATCGAAACAGATTGTGCACAATGTGAGTGGTGGTCTTCCAATAACTGTGTAAGGTGTGGCAGTGAAACCCAGTTCCAGTGTTAACTGGCGAAGAACTTTACAATGCATTTCCAACATTGTTATTCTCAAACGTTTGTCTTCAATAACTCCCTCTTTCTTTATCTTGCAGGGAGCATGGCTGGAACAGGGTTTAACTCTCGACTTGACCCCTTCACCATTCCCAGTGTTTACCAAGATATTAGATCTTGTAAACCCATGTGTTCCAATCTCCTTTTTTTTTTGTCTTTCAACTGCAAGTTTTTTTGTTCTTGGCATTTGGAACTGCTGTATGTTTAGGAGCTCTGCCAATGGAAAAATAATGGGGCTCTCAGTGTAAGAAAAAGCAGAAACTTGAGTTAGTCACAGTTTGTAGTTGAGTCCAGCAACGTCTGCATGTGTTGTGCATATGCATGCTTCTTACGGTTATGCAGCCACGTATCACCAGAGCCTTTAGCAGCCAGCTGAAACCAGACAGAAATACGTCGCGTTTTCTGTTAATCTTTTCATTTTGGCTTGGTGGACAACACAAATGTCTTCAAGCCACCAGCTCAAGCTCCAGTCTAAATCCTAGGCATATAATGAAGGCTGTAGCATGCACTTTGTGGCCACTTCATTGGGTACCTCCTGTACCTAATAAAGTGGCCACTGAGTATACGTCAAGTTCAAAGATTCAAAGTATATTTATTATCAAAGAAAGTATAAATTATACGACCTTGAGATTTGTCTGCTTACAGGCGGCCACAAAGCAAGAAGCTGGAAAGAACCCAATTTTTAAAAAAAGACCAACACCTGATGCGCAGAGAAAGAGAAAAACAATCACAAATCGTGCAAACAATAGAAGCGAGCAGCAGCATTCGGAACCAAAATGAGTCCTTGAGTCCCGCTCCCCAGAGCGGCCCAGAGTAGGCTCGAAGCCTCAGTCTCAGTTCATCATGTTAGCGGGGCAAATCGGCGCGGAGCTTGCGGGCCCGAAACACAACAGCCTGGGGAGTCTCACAGCCTTAGCACCGCGGAGTTAGGAGCAAACATCGCAGGAGCGCGAGCAAAATCGGCCCGTCTCTCACCTCTGGTCCCGACACCTCGCCTTCCCAGTCTATGCAGGCCAGCAGTTTTTTTTAATTGTTCGTGGTCTTCTGCTGCTGTAGCCCATCCACCTCAAGGTTCGACATGTTGTGCGTTCAGAGATGTTCTCCTAAACACTACTGTTGTAACGCGGGGTTATCTGAGTTACTGTCACCTTCCTGTCAGTTTGAACCAGTCTGGCCATTCCCTCTTTCATTAACAAAGCATTTTTGCCCACAGAACTGCCACTCACTGGATGTTGTTTTGTTCTTTGCACCATTCTCTGTAAACGCTAGGAACTGTTGTGTCTGAAAATCCCAGGAGATCAGCAGTTTCTGAGATACTTAAACCACCCCATCTGGCACCAACAATCATTCCACAGTCAAAGACACTTAGATCACACTTCTTCCCCATTCTGATGTTTGGCCTGAACAACAACTGAACCTCTTGACCATGTCTGCATGCTTTTATGTATTGAGTTGCTGCCACATGATTGGCTGATTCGATATTTTCATTAACGAGCAGGTGTGCAAGTGTTCCTAATAAAGTGGCCACTGAGTGTATCTCTTCCATGGGTGGGTAAAGAAGGATGGTAAGTTATCCTGGTAACTTGGCCGGTCCTCCCTGGCATACTACAAAAACAAATCCATGTCACTTTCTGCCTGAAGTCTTGTTTGGTTGCAGTATAGAAGGGGGCTATTCAGCCCATTGAGTTCATGCTGACATTAGGGAAGGGCAGTCTCACGTGCCCTTCTTCCTTGCTGTCTACGTATGGTCCTGCAAAATACTTATCGAGCTTCTGGCTGAATACCACAGCCAAATCTCTCCCCAGTGCGTGCCAAACTCTACCTACTCACAACACAGTGTGTTCTCAAGCTGCTTAGTATCTGCCTGATAAGAGCATAAAACAGTACCAATTATATCATAATAGCTTGTCACTGGATGTGCAGTTCTTAGAAGGCACAAAGAGGAGGAGATATTTCACTGCACAAGAGGTTGTGCTTCTTTGGAAACTTTTTTTGCAGGAAAACAGAATGTCGAAGGAACTCTGCGAGTCAGGCAGCAACTAGAGAGGCAAAAGACACAAGTTGACTTTGACAGGTGTTGAGTTCTTCCAGTGTTCTGTTTTCTTTTGTGTGAATTTTTGGAATTCATTACTCAGAGGGCCATTGATACTTGGTAATTGATTCTATGTACGAATGAGATCCACTGATTTTTGGACATTGAGGAAATCAGCAGATATGGGGATTGGACAGGAAAGTTGACAATGATCTTATTGAATGATGGAGTATGCTAAAGAGGCCAGGTAACCCACTCCTGTTCTCTTTTTTTTTGCAAATTATTCTTTCCCTTTCTCAGCCTTGGTGCCTTACAACCTCACTCCTGTTACATGTTCGTCAGTTTTAAAATTCCATTTAAACACCAGCAGTTTGCAGCCTTGGACTCAACAACACTTGGGTAACTTTATCCTTCAGGGAGCTCGAACAAGGACAGCTATAGATTTCCAGCAATGTTGTCACCAGATACAGAAATAGCTTGAATGCAGATCGCCTGATGATGGTTGCCAGAGAGAGTTAACAGTTTCTCCAGAGTTGTCAAGCAGGGTCCTTACTGCAGTGTGCGCACCATGGGGAAAGAATGACAGTGGAAAATGTGAAGCTGCCTTTCTCTCATGAATGTTTGATTTTTTTTTTAAATTTCTGCTTTTCCAACTATTTTTCACAACCCCTGCAAAGTAGGGAATAAAGACTAGAGAATGCCGTACAGTTTCCCTGCTCTGGAATACAGACACACAGCTGTAGTCCACTTCATGGGGTTTCTCTGCATTTGATCTTGTAAATACGGCTGTTTTTTAAAAAAAAATCAAAATCTGGCAAATTTATATTCTTCATCTGGCTTTACAACTGAATCCTCAGAGAGGAATTGGATAAGAAGATTGTGTGTGGAGAAAATGTGGCATTATTTAAGAAGAATCTAGTCTGTTTGGAATTATGGGCAATTTGAAACACATATACCAAGTCCAACATTCCCCACGATATATTATGGTTCTAATAGGAACAAATCTACTCTAGGCACGCAGTTTCATAGACATACTGCTCCCTTGGTGTTGTCGGGAGACTGTTCCAGGATTTAGACCAACAGTGAAGAACGAGAATCAGGTTTTATATCACTGACATATGTTGTGAAATTTGTTTGTCTTGTGGCTGCAGTATATTGCAATACATAATAATAAAAAAATACATAAATTATTCCGTGGATTCCAGTTAATTGGGCCATCTGTTAATCAGGACAGCCGTTCAATTGGGACGACTATTAAAGAAATTGGGAAATAGCAGAGGTTCCCTTTGTTTGCGTAGGACAATATGTTGCCACAGTAGTGGGTCCCGGAGATTGGAATTTAATTCCGGCACTGATCTGTAAGGAGCCTCTGTGTGTCCTTCCCGTGGAATGTGCGGGTTTACCCCGAGTCCTCCTGTTTCGTCCCACAGTCTGAAGATGTACTGGGTAGGTTAAATTGGTCATTGTAAATTGTCCTGTGATTGGGTTAAAGTTAATTGAGCTTGTCAGGGGGATGGTGGGACGTTGTACCTCGAAGAGCTGGAAGGGCCGGCTCCTTGCTGTGTCGCTGAATAAAACGAATAAACTAATTGGGGCAGCAGACTTGTCGAGCACTTTCTAACAAGCGTCAGTCACGTGCGCATCGTGTAGCCGTAAGACACTACACCATGCTTGGAGCGAGCAGTTTTTAAATAGTGTCAGTTGCCTGTGTTTGTGTTCAAAAAGCAGGGATCTTTGTCACTGATAGTTGGTGAGACATAAGCAGTAAGACAATTCAGAATGGTTTTGCTCACTGCAGTTTCAAGCATTCAAGCTTTGAGATGCCAGAAATGGCCAGGAGTGAAAATGAAACGATTTCACTACTTCAACTAGTTAGAGACCACGAAGAATTTGAAGGTATGGACAATCAGCTTGAATGTTACGTTTGGTCCCCACTGGACACTCAGCTCTCACCCGTGGCTCCAAGTAGCTGTTTGCACATGACAGTGGCCACACCTGATACAGCACTTTGACTGGCAGGCTGAACCAGGTAAGGGTAGCCGGCGGGTGAGATAGGGACACGCCTGCCCTGCCTGCAAAGTCAGCCTCAGCAGGCGGGGCAGATGGGACCTACAGTGAGATCCAGTGGCCAGGAAGGTGGTCCTGCAACACTACATGGAGAGCGAAGGGAGTGACAAGGCATCGAATACGTCACGGTCATCACTGCAACTGGAAAGAGGCCATTTGTGACGTCTACTCGCACCACTGGACCCGGACTTGAGGTTGAGAGAGTAGATCTGTTCCAGTTTTCCACTTTTACACACTCTTCCCTCGTGAGATTCCTGTCATCGCATATGACAGATAATCGCCTATAGTATTGGTAGTGTTCTAATTTGTTCTGTATTTCTTTTAAGTATGTAATCTGTTACTCAGTTAAATGGTAGTTAGTCTTTTTCATTGCTTTTTAAGTATTTCCATGAAACTTGAGCTAATTGGGGCAGCAGCTTAATTGGGCCAAAATGTACTGGTTCCAATGAGTACCAATTAACTGGAATAAATATTATTTTATATAATGTGTGTGTATATATAAATATTCACACACACACACACACACACACACACACACACACACACACACACACACACACACACACACACACATTGTCATAGTCATACTTTATTGATCCCAGGGGGAAATTGCTTTTCGTTACAGTTGCACCATAAATAATAAATAATCATGGAACCATAAATAGTTAAATAGTAATATGTAAATTATGCCAGTAAATTATGAAATAAGTCCAGGACCAGCCTATCGGCTCAGGGTGTCTGACCCTCCAAGGGAGGAGTTGTAAAGTTTGATGGCCACAGGCAGGAATGACTTCCTATGACGCTCTGTGCTGCATCTTGGAGGAATGAGTCTCTGGCTGAATGTACTCCTGTGCCCACCCAGTACATTATGTAGTGGATGGGAGACACTGACCAAGATGGCATGCAACTTGGACAGCATCCTCTTTTCAGACACCACCGTTAGAGAGTCCAGTTCCATCCCCACAACATCACTGGCCTTACAAATGAGTTTGTTGATTCTGTTGGTGTCTGCTACCCTCAGCCTGCTGCCCCAGCACACAACAGCAAACATGATCGCACTGGCCATCACAGACTCGTAGAACATCCTCAGCATCGTCCGGCAGATGTTAAAGGACCTAAGTGTGTGTGTGTTTTGTTATTATTATAGGCATCCATTAGTATCGTGAGACCATGGATTTGCGCCTTGGAAGGTTTCCAGGGTGCAGGCCTGGGCAAGGTTGTATGGAAGACCGGCAGTTGCCCATACTGCAAGCCTCCCCTCTCCACACCGCCGATGTTGTCCAAGGGAAGGGCACTAGGGCCAATACAACTTGGCACCAGTGTTGTCGCAGAGCAATGTGTGGTAAAGTGCCTATATATGTGTGTGTGTGTGTATATGTACACATATATATCAGTTGCTTGGTCTTATTGGCTTTGAGTGCAAGGCTGTTGTTGCGACACCACTCAACCAGCTGATCTTTATCACTCCTGTACACGTCCTTGTCGCCATCTGAGAGACAGAGGAGTGAAATAGAGGTGTGACGGTGGTGAAATAACAGAGTGCATTTCCAAGTTGATATGGTGTGGGACTTGTAGGTGGTGGCATTTCCTGTGCATCTGTTAGTGATCATATGTTTGGGAGGTGCTGCTGTAATAGTTCAGGTGAGTAACTAGTGCCTTTTCCAGCTGGTACACACTGCTGTATCCCGATGGAGAAACAGAAAGTTCTGGAAACACTCAGCAGGGCAGGTTACTGTTTCAGGTCATCAGAAGCAGAAAGGAGAAGGTGGGGGAGAATAAAGGGAACATCTGTGATGGGATGAAACCTAATCGAGCAGTTACAATTATATGATGTTTTTTAGTTCGTGCCATGTGTTACTGATAGCCTGATTGATTGTAGGATATGTTCAGCAGGTCTCAGAGAGAGGAAGCGGAGTCGATTCTGATACAGACAGAGAGAGCCAGTTGCCTAAAGTCGGAAGATTTGGTATAGAGTCTGGAAGTTCTTTGTCCTGAGGTTTAGAATGTGTTGGGTTGCACTTGTACACATTCCTGTCACCCCACATCTTAATTACAGACTCTGTGTGGTTCACCTTGTCATCCATCAGCAGCGACACCATTTCAAAGTTCAAGGTAAAGTTATTTACCAAAGTGTATCTACCTCACCACATACAACCCTGAGACTCGTTCTCTTGTGGGCATACTCAATAAATCTATAGACTAATACCATAATAGAATCAATGAAAGACCGCCCAACTTGGGCGCTTAACCACAGTGCAGAAGACAGCATACTGTGCAAGTACAAATAGAAAGAAATAATAATAATAATAAATAAACAAATAATAAACATTGAGAATATGAGATGAAGGGTCCTTGAAAGTGAGTCCATTGGTCGTGGGAGCATTCCAGTGATGGGGCGAGTGAAATTATGCCCTTTGGTTCAAGAGCCTGATCCTGAACCTGGTGATGTGAGTCCTGAGGCTCCTGTACCTTCTTCATGGTGGCAGCAGTGAGAAGTGAGCATGTCCTGGGTGGTGGGGGTCCCTGATTTCCTACGACAGCGTTTCATGTAGATGTGCTCAGCGGTGGGAAGGGCTTTACCCGTGATGGACTGGGCTGTATCCAGTACTTTTTGTAGGATTTTCCTTTCAAGGGTATTGGTGTTTCCCTACCAGGCTGCAATGCAGCCAGTCAGTATACTCTCCACTACACATCTATTGAAGTTTGTCAAAGTTTTAGATGTCACATTGAATCTCCATAGACTCCTAAGGAAGTAGAGGCGCTGCCCAGGACAGCTCCTCCAAAATAATAACACCGAGAAATTTAAAGTTACTGACCCTCTCCACCTCTGATCCTCCAATGAGGACTGGCTCTTGGACCTCTGGGATCTTCTAAAGTCAATATTCGGTTTTGCTGATACTGAGTGAGTGGTTGTTGTGGTACCACTTAGTCAGATTTTCAACCTCCCTCTTGTATGCTGTCTCATCGCCACCTTTGATCCCGCCTATGACAGTGGCGTCATCGGCGAACTTGAATGTGGCACTGGAGCTGTGCTTAGCCTCACACTCATAAGTATAAAGCAAGGAGAGCAGGGGGATAAGCACGCAGCTTGTGGTTCACCACAGTTGTTAAATTTTGCAAGTTCTTATGTCCAGATCAAGTGCCTCTCCTCACTTTTCAACAGAGGTTTTAACTCGTCTAGGTGCTCTACCACAGAGTGTGAAATACGTATCTCACACCATTATTCATGATAATTTCCATCAAATAAAATTCAGACTTGGTATCACCTCTTTTTTTTGATGAATTTGCTTCAGATTTGTCAGCAGTGAAGATGCCACTTTCTGGATGCATCAAAGCGCCACGTTTTTTGCAAATGAAAAGGTGCCCAAGGACAGTGCGCAGTGCCCTAATCCATGTTCCCATTGTATTCATCAGGGCGCATTGCAAAAACTCCGGCCTGCCAATGAGGTCAAAGTCTTCATCTCTAGTCGGACGGACACGGGTGTCCACGCTCTGTGTAATTCTGCTCACTTTGACATACGGAGAAAGGAGGGGAAGCAGCCATTTTCAGAGGAGCTTCTGGTCAATGCCCTGAACTTCCATTTAAAACCCGAGCCAATCAGGTTAGTGACGGGGATGGAGTAACCTCTTGCTTTGAAAGGCCTACAATGCATATTAATTGGTGGTAAGTTCTTTTTCTTCATGTCATCTTCAAAAACACATTTGGGAAAAGTATCTGGATGTCTTCTGTTATTCAAGTAGCACACACAGAATGCTGGAGCAACTCAGCAGGCCAGGCAGCATCTATGGAAAAGACTACAGTCGACCCTTCTTATTAACTGGAAACACTTTGTATACAATCATTCCTGATGCGTGTTTCGAAATTACTTAAGAGGAATTCTATGAATACATGTTTGTAATAATTTTTAAAAGCAGTAATTTAGCTTCTCTCAGTAAATCTGCTGCGTTGAGAGAAAGAGAAGAGGCGAGAAAACTCGAAAGGTGTGGGCCTTGTTAAAGATGAACAGATTTCAGAAAAGAGGGCTGTGGGGTGACCCAACAGAGGACTTTAAAGTTATGAAACACTTTGACAGAATGGATACAGAGAAAATTTTGGGAAGGGTGTAATCAGAGACCATCAGTACCACATAGTCACCAGGAAATAAGAAGACATTTCATACCCAAAGACAGGACGTTGTTCCTCTCCATATCAGGCAGCAACCTGGCCATTTCTTTAGCACTTGTTTGATTTTTTTTACGAGCCTGAGTTACTGGCTTAACGCCCAACCCAGCACAGACGGAAAGCGTGCAAAGAGTCGGCCAGATCCGAACCCGAGACCATTCACCTCGAAGCATAGTGAGAATGCTACGACACCACCAGAAGTGGGAGGCTGAAAGAGTGGTAAACAGTGATACGAGGGCTCGCAGAGGGAAACTGAACAATTTGTCAGATCAAAATTGGCACAGAAACAATATAAGAGTGAAGTAGAAGACTTCTTTGATGATCTTTGGAACGGTTGGCTCAACTTGTATTGGGCTGGTTGCGTTCCTCCTTGTTCTTAAAAAGAACCTAAGTCTTGAAACACTGGTTACCAGTTGAGTGAGAATGAGAATTCTGCCTGCCTCCTGTTGATTGTAGCTCTGTGGTCATTAGAGGCAATCTAGTTCCTTACCAATTTGCTGTACTTTTTGTGTGAAATTCAATGTCAAGTTGCTGGGCCATTTGACAGCAGGGACATCTGGAAAGGCGCCAGACAGACCAGGCATTTACTGAGACTAGGAAATTGTGGTATTTTCGCAAGTATTTTCTCGAGGGTTTATGTTTAAAATGAGATCATGAGATAATATATTTTTAAGAGATGAGCTGTGCTGTACGAAGCCAGCACCATTTAAAACAGACCCCTTCTATTTGCAGAGGGATAGGAACTATGGAGGCTAGTTTACATAGTCAAATCAACTACACCATCAAGCTATTTCTAGAACAAACAGCAAAAAAACCCACAAAATTTGACTCTGTTAAGTTAGTAATCAGAGTGCGGCTGCAGTGTATATATAAGGATGGTGTAAAGTTGCCTTCTTGCTGTAGAAAACATGGCACTGCCCCAGGCATTAGTAAAGCCTTTGTTATTAGTTATTACCAAAAATGACAAGTCTCAATTACCTGTGAGTCGGCTGGGGTGATAGTCTGCGTCAGGTGCTCCCGATGCGGCCTTCTATATATTGGCGAGACCTGACGCAGACTGGGAGACTGTTTCGCTGAACACCTACGCTTTGTCCGCCAGAGAAGGCAGGATCTCCCAGAGGCCACACATTTTAATTCCACATCCCATTCCCATTCTGACATGTCTATCCACGGCCTCCTCCACTGTCAAGATGAAGCCACGCTCAGGTTGGAGGAACAACACCTTATATTCCGTCTGGGTAGCCTCCAACCTGATGGCATGGACATTGACTTCTCTAATTTTTGTTAATGCCCCACCTCCCCCTCATACCCCATCCGTTGTTTCTTTATTTATTATATATTCTTTTTCTCTCTTTCCTTTTTCTCCCTAGGCCTCCCGTCCCATGATCCTGTCATATCCCTTTTGCCAATCAACCGTCCAGCTCTTGGCTCCATCCCTCCCCATCCTGTCTTCTCCTATCATTTTGGATCTCCCCTCCCCTTCCCACTTTCAAATCTCTTCCTAGCTCTTCTTTCAGTTAGTCCTGACGAAGGGTCTCGGCCCGAAACGTCGACTGTACCTCTTCCTAGAGATGCTGCCTGGCCTGCTGCGTTCACCAGCAGCTTTTATGTGTGTTGCTTGAAATTCCAGCATCTGCGGATTTCCTCGTGTTTGCGTGTTTAAAGTCTCAATTAGATTTTTTTTTGGTGTGTCCTAATCAATACATTATGCCTGTCGGTAGCTAAATGAAAAACTCCATTCTGCTCCCTGTATTCAATAGTGAATTGCATCTAGGAATCTTTGTTCAGTATTAAAGCAGCAAAAACAGGCATTGTGTGGAGTTTACAAACTGGAGCTTCTCTCGTGGGAGTGTGATGAAATGCTTGCATTTTATTGTTGACCTTGGAGTGCAGAATGGGCGTTGGAATTAGTTATCATAAGAAGCAATCCATTGATTAGGATACACCAGAATCTTTGCAGACTAGTCTTTTATGGTAATGAGTAATGCCTGGAACAGTGCCACGTTTTCTAATGTTGGAAGGCATCTAAACACCATTCTTGTACAAACTGTAGCTACCGTCTGCTCATCCAGTTAGCATTTTCAGCCTCTGACTTTGCTGTTTGTCTGAGAAATAGTTTGCTGGTGTGAGCATTTTGCCGTAGCCTCAGTAACTATGTCAACTGGTCTCTGCTGACCCTACCCCTCAGATGTAGGGACTTGCCTCCTGACAGTCTGCCCTGGCTTTGGTCACTGTCGGCTGGAGTGATCTGGACAGTGGTTGACTAACCTTAGAGAGGTACTTCACGAGCTAGTTTGGAACTGGAGCTGCGAGTGGACCTGTCTTCTTCTATTCAACGTGAAGACCCTCTGGATCCCCTGAATACCACAACATTCTCAGATATGGGGCCCAAAATTTCTTAAAATACTCGTCTCACCATTTTTAATAATAATAAATGCTGAAAAAAATAGGGAAATGCAGGTCGTGCTCTCTTCTCACTGCTGCCATCAGGTAGAAGGTACAGGAGCCTCAGGACTCACACCACCAGGTTCAGGACCAGTTCCTACCCCTCAACCATCGGGTACTTACATCAAAGGGGACACTTCACTCACCCCAACACTGGACAGTTCCCACAACCTGTGGGATCACTTTCAACGACTCTTCATCTCATGTTCTCAATGTCTCTGGCTTACCTATTTATTGTTATTATTTCTTTCTTTTTGTATTTGCGCAGTTTGTTGTCTTTTGCACGCTGGTTGAATGCCCAAGTTGGTGCCGTCTTTCTGCTATGGTTGTTATTGTATTATGGATTGATTGAGTATGGATGATAAAAAATGAATCTCAGAGTTGTATATGTGACATATATGTACTTTAATAATACATTTACTTTGAACCTTTATTACTTCCAATCTGCGCCTTGTAAGGCATGAAAATGCCCGACACAGGCCTCTCATGGTCTGATTCGACGTTCCCTTCCCCCTTCCCCTTTATTACGAACTACTTAATGACGGGCAGGAATGGCTTTTTGCATCCTAGGACAAAGCAAGGGCAAACTGTTTATTCCTTCGTGTCCCGACAACTGAGAGGCTTGCAGTCAATGTTAAACAGAGCTGATAGAAACATTAGTGTCCCTTTTCTGAAGAACAATAATATTGTTCACAGGGACCTGGCAGCTTCTGTGGTTACTTGCCTGGCAGGAGTGTATAAATTAACAGAATTAAAATAGAGCAGATGAGATGTGGGAATCTGTACTGACCTGTGCCTTGCTTATCTCAAGATCTGAAAGAAGTTGCCTAACCCCCAATCTCCTGGCATGGATCAACAATCAAACCGAAAGCCAAACTTCGACCACTGCATTTGCTGGTGTAGTTGTTTTAGTTGCCATTAAGGGGGTTGGGCTGGCCTAGGGTTGAGTAAGCCGGTGGTTTGTGACTGAGTTAGGGAGATGGTGGGGGGAGTGGAAGGGTCGCGGGAGGTGGAGGTGGAGGTGGTGCTTCTTGTTGGGTTATTAGTTGTCCTTTGACTTCACAGTATATTCCAGCACAAGTATCCTGGGAGAGGCTCCTCCATCTTCGTGGGGGTTCAGCAACTGTGTTTGTCCTTATCCCTCTATCAGCAATGCTCAAAGAAAAAACCTGACTATCTGGTTTTGCTCTTGGTGGGGGCTTGCCATGCACAGATTGACCGTAGTTTTTCTTACATGACTGCAATGTTTGCACTTCAGAGGCACCTCATTGGCTGAAATCTGCCTTGAGGCTTCCAGAGTTTTCCCTTTCTGTCAGAGGAATGACTTAATCCCTTTACAAAAGGGTTGCAATCCGAGGATCATTGTACAATTCTGACTGATTACAAACACATTTAATTTTCCTTTTTTTTCCTCTGCTGGTTCCTTTTTTCCATCCTGGCCCTTATTTGACAGAACCTCCCTCAGCTGTAAAGATGAGCCAAGCTGATTTAAGACTCGCATTAATTCATCAAATGACAAGTTTGGTGTCAGGCCAGTTAGCCAGTTTCAGCTGGATCATTAGCTATTGCAACATAGCTCTTAAAATAATTGTTTTTGATACATTTACACACTTTCTGCGGAACTGTAGACCAGGAAAAATATAGGTTGACGATCAGAAAGATTTACCATTTGTTTAAATATCTATAGCCAACCTTAAAGGAGAGATGTTTGAAAACTGTTTCTCTTTTTTAAACCTAAGTAATTTCGTTTGAAAGCAAAGGTGAGTAGCATCAATTTTGCCTCGCATCGACCAGTTTTACTTAACGTGAATAATGTTTGGACAGCTGCCAATAAAACACTTCTTCTCTTCTCTCCCAAGCCTCTCTCTTTAACTTTGACTTCTGACCTAAACGTTTCCTTTGTGGAACTTCTGGTGCTCATTTAGGGGGCTATAATGATGCACTGGTTAAGTCAGTGTACCTGCAGCCAGCATTCTGCACCACTGGTCCAGAGACATGAGTTCAAATCCCACATGGTACCTTGGGAACGTAAATAAATCTGGAATCAGGAAGATAGTGTGCGTCAGAGGTAACCTTGGGTTCCTATGTTTTAAAAAATCATTTGGTTCACTAATGACATTCAGGGGAGGAAATATGTTGTCCTTAACTGATCTAGTCTGTGTATGAATCCAGACCCACCACAGTTGTTGGCTCTTAATTGCCTTCTCAGTTCAGATGTTTGGAATGGGCAGTTAGTGCAGGCACTGCCTGTATTGTCCAGAGCTGGTAAATACAAGAACTAGAAGCAGGAATAGGCCAATGAATCCTCTAAGATTCAGCAAATTTGTGGCTCTTCGTTTATCTCAACACCACTTCCCTGAACGGACCCATAGCCTTGAGGGATCCAAAAATTCCTCAGCCCTTTTCTTGAATATACTCAGCAAATGAGCATCTGTAGCACTTATGGGTTTTCGGTCTCTGCGAAAAGATATGTGATCCCGTCTCTGTCTCCATCTCTAATAACCCTGGCTGTAGACTCCCGGGGAAATGTCATTCTCAAAGGTGTTTAATGAGATCCCGTCTTCTCAATTCCACAGAGTGTAGGTCTTGTCTGCTCAGTCTCTGCTGATAGGACAATATCCCCATACCAGGAATCAATCTGGTGAAGTCTAACTGAAGGGTCTTGACTCTAAACACCATATTTCTATAAGACCATAGGACGTAAGAGCAGAATTAGGCATTCATCCCATCGAGTCTGCTCTGTCATACCATCATGCCTGATTTATTTTCCCTCACAACCCTGTTCTCCCTTCTCCCCATATCCTTTGGTGCTCTGACTAATTAAGAACCAATCAACCTCCACTTTGAGTATACCGAATGACTTGGCCTCCCTATCCGTCTGTGGCTTTGAATTTCACACGCTGGCTGAAGAAATTCTTCCTTATCTCTTTTCCCTTCTATGAATGCTGCTTCCTCCAGCAGTTTGTTTTTAGATCAGTCTGGTGAAACTTTGCTTCACCCCACAACGTTTACTACGAGTACATCCTCCCTTCAGTAAGGTCTTGAGGCCTTGCACAATATTCCAGGTGCATTTATAAATGTAAAAATAATGACTGTACCTCAGTTACGTCACTTCTCAGCCTCTAACTCCAACCTTATCTGGACTTTCCTACAGCAAGGAATAAATGTTTAAGCACTTTATGCCTCCATTTCGTGTGTGCCCTGGCTCTCAAATCCTAGCTCGCCTTGTGAGAAGGCTCAGAATTCTTGGCACAAGGTGCTCAGTGTGAAGTGGGTGAATTAAACGCCTTCCTCTTGTGCCATGGTGATCCTATAACTCCCTCAGGATTGAGGTTACTGCTGTGGAACTGACCACCCTCGCGTTGTGCAGAGCCACAGCAGGCTAGAAGCAGGAGTCTGAGGAAGAGACGGGCTGTTACTCAGATTGTAAAGTCATGCGTCTAGGAATCTGCAACTGGTTGTAAAAGAATAAATATTTTTGGGAATACGGTAAACTGTGAAATTTTCACTGAAGGGTAGGAGCAATAATGTGAGGATACGGATGGATATTTCCTTGGGGTAGGTTTAGGTTGTTAAAAGCTATAAAAAGACACGTTGGAATCTGAAATTTATGTAGCTGCACTAAATGTAAAAGTGATGATAACTCTGTGTATGATATTGATTAGCCCACAGCTGGTACACTGAAGGGAGTTTTGCACGATTTGTTGTTTTTTTTGTTTGTGGGGGGTGTTGATGTTCTTATTAATATTTGCACGATTTGTTTTTTTGTGCGTGGGGGTGGCGGGTTGATGCTTTTCTTTGAACAGCACCATGGTTTTCTTTGTTTTGTGGCTATCTGGAGAAGATGAATCTCAGAGTTGTGTACTCCATACATACTTTGATAATAAATGTACCTTTAAACTTGAACAACTGCTCACAGACAGGCACAATATGGAAAAGATCCTCCTTCCACAAGACCATAAGACATAGGAGCAAAGTTAGGCCATTCAGCCCGTCAAGTCTGCTCCGCCAATTCCACCTCGACTGACCCCAGATCCCACACAATTCCATACGCCTGCCTTCTCACCATATCCTTTGATGCCCTGACCCATTAGGAAACGATCAACTTCCCAATTAAATAGACCCACGGACTTGGCCTTCACCGCAGTCTGTGGCAGAGGATTCCACAGATTCACTACTCTCTGGCTAAAAAAAAAAAATCCTCCTTACCTCTGTTCTAAAAGGTCGGCCTTCAGTTTTGAAACTGTGCCCTCTAGTTCTGGCTACCTCCACCATAGGAAGCATCATCTCCTCATCCACCCTATCTAGTCCTTTAAACATACAAACACACGAGGAATTCTGCAGATGCTGGAAATTCAAGCAACGCCCATCAAAGTTGCTGGTGAACGCAGCGGGTGAGGCAGCATCTCTAGGAAGAGGTACAGTGGACGTTTCGGGCTGAGACCCTTTGTCAGGACTTTTAACATACGGTAGGTTTCAATGACATCCCCTCACATTCTTCTAAATTCCAGTGAGTACAGGCAGCTTCCTTCGAGGCAGACTCTCGTGAGAGAGACTGACTTACTCCATCCTAGTTCTGAGGTGACAGAAGAGGCCAGTGAGGGAGCTGCCCTTCCACAGAAGGGGTTGAGCTGGTGGGTAGCTTGTGAGGTGGTGCACTTGTTGGGCTTCTGCGAGTTGGCAGCGTGTGGGCTCGAGGTTCTCACAGCACCCTGAGCACTTCTGTACTCCTCCATTATAGGTGCAGGTAGGACAACGTTGGGGATGATACCATGGCTGGCAGTGGAATTACCACAGCACCTTCAGGGTCTGGCTGCGCCATTCTGCCTCGACATCCCATAGGGCAAGAGCACGTTGACTGATAATTACAGGCAACAGTGTTTGGGATCATATTCAGAGTCAAGGAAATGATAATGCTCAGTATAAGGAAGAACGTAAATTTTCCAACAATATTGGCTTCGATTCACCATTTTATCTGGATTAAGATGGCACTACTGAGGATGTGACAACTTACTGACGGTTCACAAAGCAAGAAATTCAACTAAATTCTTTATTAATAACTCTTTCTCTGTGGTAAACGATCACCGCAAACAATGTGGAGACGGGCGAAGGCGATGCTGACTTGAGGGTCGAGGTGTGCGGGTGCGATGCAAAGTCGGAGCGAGGTCGAGGCGGGGTCGGAGCATGCGAAGCGGAGAAGAGTCTGAGCGGAAAACCTTCGGGGTACGTCCATCTAAACTGAGAGCGAGGTCCTATTGATCTAAGCACCAGGCTGATTTGGAAAGGTCAATTCCGGGCTGGTACGTGGTGACCGTGTCCAGGCCCTGAGCGCACCGTTGTGACGGGGCCCGGGTTTAGAGCAAGGGACGACTGAACGTTTGGACAATTTAAACGTCGGGCCGGTTCTGCTCGCTTCTCTGTGAAGTTTGCTCTGCTCTTCGCTGCACTAAGGCTGAGGCTGCGACCCTGCTCCGGCTGCTCCTGGCCTCGTATCTATGGACTCACTTTCATTCTGATGCTTTTGCTTGCTTTTATTGTTTGCATGATTTGTGTTTTTTTCGCTCTCTTCTCTCTGCACATTGGGTTTTTGTTGGTCTTTTTTTAAAGGGTTCTTTCTGGTTTCTTGTTTTGTGGCTGCCCGTAGGGAGATGAATCTCAAGGTTGTATAACGTATACATACTTTGATAATAAAAGTACTTTGAATCTTTGATATCCCATTCACCTTGAAAGGAGTTTGATTTAATACAAGCCATTAACAGATGCACAATACTTCGCCAATATTTAAGTGCGCGTGTGGAGACATGTAATTTAAAATCAGCTGCCTATCTAACTCTGCAAACTGTAAATGCTGAGAATAGACAGAGATTATGAAAAGCCCATGCGGTTACTGTGTGATGGAACTAACCCTAGACCAATGCTGGGGTCTTGATGTCAGGTCTGAAAGGGCATGAAAAGGGGGTAAATAGCATCATGCTGCTGTGAAATACAATATTTTAAAATTCTATTCAAAGACCAGTAACATTTTAAATATCTAAGAAAAAGAACAACAGATAGATTCCATTTTGAATAACTCAAAGGGCTGAACAATAAAAGTGTGACCTTTGCTCCTGTATTTCTTCATTTTGCGTTGATAAGGTCCTGTGGTGGTGGTTAGAGAAAGGGGAAGGGGGATTTGGGTGCTAGCTGCTGTTATAACTTTTAAGCAACACAGACAGCGAGCCAGGCAGCATCTATGGAAAAGCATAACCAGTTGACGTTTCGGGCCGAGACCCTTCCTTTTAACTCCTGAGGAAGGGTCTCAGCCTGAAATGTAGACTGTTTACTCATTTCCACAGATGCTGCCTGACCTGCTAAGTTCCTCCAGCATTTTGTGTGTGTCGCTTTGGATTCCCTGCATCGGCGGACTTTCTCGTGTTTGTTATAAATTTTATGCAGTTTCAACACTAGCGTAAAAGCAGGACTCCACACTGAGTTGGGAAAACAAAATTTGTGGACAGAAGTTATAGAGAGAGGGTGAGAATTTCACCCAGTTCCAGATACGCAGAAATGAAGTCTTTGATTCTTATGTCATCTTTCACGATCTTGTATGGGACAAAGAGCTTATGAAATATGGTCACCGTTGTGATGTGGGGAAACTGCATGACATGCTTTCCCCCCCCCCACCTTTGTTATCCGGAGAATAGGGGGGAAAAGATTACGGTAAGTGTCAAAGCAGTATAATAAAATTGCCTTTTACACACTTCTGTAAACAAGTGTGCTGAGGACTAAGTACCAAAAAGAACAATCCGGAAACCAAGGATGAATTAGGAGACTCACTGCCTGCTGGAGTCCAGGAATGCAGCGTTCAAATCAGGTGACGTTGATCTCTATCAGAAATCGAGGTATGATCTCTAAAGCAATCAGGGATACCAAGAGATAATCAGTCCAAAGGCGAATCCAGACCAGCTGTCTGTTGTGGTACGGCTTACACGATACAATGGCTACATGACCAAGTCAGGCAGCTTTGCTGACAACAGGACACCGCTTCTCGAAGAGCTTGACGCATTCTATGCTCGCTTTGAACAGAGGGGTTTGGAATGTCTTCCTGAGAGTGAACCTGTGATAAGCATCTCCTTGACCGCACTCCAGCATCCAGTGGACCCTGCGCAAGTCAACAGTCAGGGATAATCACAGACGTTTTTAACCTCCCTGTGCTTCCACCTGCTTTAGGAAGGCCACTATCATCCTGGTACAGAAGAAAAACAAGGTAACGTCCCTTAATGACCTATCACCCAGTGGCGGTGACATCCGCCATCATGGAGTGCTTCGAGAGGCTGGCCATGGCACGCACTAACTCCAGCCTGCCAAACAACCTTGACCCACTGCAGTTCACCCTCTGCCGAAACAAGTCTATGGCAGTTGCTAACTCCCTGGCCCCACACTCTTCTCTGGAGCATCAGGACAGTAAAGGCATCTATGTCAGACTATGGTTTGGATTTCAATACTATAATTCCAAGCAAATTCATCTTCAAACTCCTAGACCTGGGACTCATCACCTCCAGTTGCAACTGGATCCTTGATTTCTTGCCCAGTAAGTATAGACAGCAACATCTCTGTCACGATCATTCTCACCGAGGATACTGTACAAGGCTGTGTTCTCACCTCCACCATGATGACTTCAGCGTCTCCTGGTTACCTCAACACCTCTGCCACAATTTCCTCAAAGCCTCTGCCACAATCATTCTAGATGATGGTGCTCTACAAGGCTGTGTCCTCACCTCCACTGTCGTCATCGTCGTGGGCAGCCCTCGAGGTCGAGGATGATGGTCTTCATTCTGAAGAAGTGGCCCACAGAGTGAAGACGCCTGTGTGTGTATTTGTTTAACGTGTACTTGATGTTGCACTCCAAGAAGCTCACGATACTTCACAAATCAACCAACTGATCCAATGGCATGGAAACCACGACGATCGGAGCTGATGGATTTGTTGCAGCCTTCATCTGCCTTCACAGCCATTGAGTTCGAAGTAACTTCGTCCGCCTGTTCCACCGTTGAGGTCTTGGTTGGATTGTTCTATGTCAGGGACCTCGCCCTTGACCTTACTGCCATGGGTGACCCTACCAGGAGCATAGCTCCAGACGGCATCGCTCTCAGGATCACAGGACCATACAAGCTTCTCCACCACGACAAGGTGACAATCACCTCCACCACAATGACCTCAGCATCTCTGCCACGATCACTCTCAGTGATGGCGCTCCACACGATTGTGTCCTCAGGTCCTACTCTAGTCCCTGTACACTCATCACCTCGTGGCCAGATTCTCTCCAACTCCATCTATAAGTTTGCAGGCAATACCACCATAGGATCGAATCTCAAATAACAATGACTCAGAGGAGAGGAAGAAGATGGACAGCCCAGTGACATGGTGTCATATCAGCAACTTTTCCTTCAGTATCAGCAAAAGCAAAAGAGCTGTGGTCACTGACTTCAGGAAGGGGTTAGTGCACATTCTTCTGTTTACATCAATGATACTGAGCTTGAGAAGGTTGAGAGCTTCAGGTTTCTAAGAGTGAACATCACCAACAGCCTCTCCTGGTCCAACCACACAGATGCCACATCTGTGAAGGCTCACCAACGCCTCTATTTCCTCAGGAGGGTAAAGAAATTTGGCATGACCCTTCGACCTTCTCCAATTTTTTTTATCGATGCACCCGCAGAAAGCATCCTGTCCAGATGTATCACAGTGTGGTATGGCAGCCGCTAGGCCCATAACCGCAAGAAACTGTATATAGTTGTGGGCGTAGCTCAACACGTCGCGGAAACCAGCCTCCCCTCCCTAGCAACACACATAAGATGCTGGAGGAACTCAACAGGCCAGGCAGCAACTATGGAAAAAGAGTACAGTCGGTGTTTCGGGCCGAGAAACGTTGACTGTGCTTTTCTACCACAGATGCTGCCCGGCCTGTTGAGCTCCTCCAGTATTCTGTGTGTGTTGCTCAGATTTCCAGCATCTGCAGGTTTTCTCTTGTTTGCGATTTGATCTCGCCTCCATTGACTCTGTGCACACTCCTCGCAGGCTCGGTTAAGCAGCCAGCATTATCCAAGGCTCCTCCCACCCCGGACATTCCTTCTCTGTCCCCCTCCTATCTGAAGAAAGAAAAGTCTGAAAGCACCTACCTTCAAGGTCAGCTTCTGTCCTGTTGTTAGAATTCAAGACTGTTTAATGTCATTTCCTGCACACAAGTGTAAAGGAAGACGAAATAATTGTTACTCTGGATCCAATGCAGTATTATCAAACCACAATAAGATAACAAGCACATTAATAATAATAAAACAATAAATATAAATACATAAGGTAGCTCATATACGCAGGTAGATTGTATGTCTATAAAGTGATTTTAGGCACAGGAGTGTCTACACATAAGGTGACTCTGACAGGAAATGATGAAGTAGTGGTGGTTAGGGCTGTGGAGGGGTGGGTTTGTGGGCGGAGGTGTTGATTAGCCTTACTGCTTGGGGAAGGTAACGGTTTTTGAGTCTGGTGATCCTGGTGTGGATGCTGCGTAGCCTCGTCCGTGCTGAGAGTGAGACAGACAGTCCGTGAGTGTGGTGGGTGGGATCCTTCATGATGTTTGGCCATCTTCTTGCACCTTTCTGTACACTGTCTGTATGTCCGTGATGGCAGGTAGTCTGGTGCCGATGATGCGTTGGGCAGTTCTGACTACCTGTCGTAAAGCCTCCCTGTCCGCTGCAGTTCCTGTACCACGCTTGTTAAGATGCGCTCTACTGCACATCTGTAGAATGACGTGAGTATAGTTGTGTGTAGTCCAGCTCTCTTTAGCCTCCTCAGGAAGAAGAGGCGTTAGTGAGTGTTCCTGACTGTGTATAATATGTTTAGGGACCGCTTTGTCTTGTTGACATTGAGGAAGAGGTGATTTGCCTGGCATCAGGCCTGGAGCTGTTCCACCTCTTCCCTGTAGGCTGTCTCATCGTTGTTGGTGACGAACCCACCACTGTTGTGTCGTCAGCGAACTTGACAATGGGATTATTCAGGTGTTTGGCCTATTATAGCATTATTGAATGGTGATGAGGTAGATTCCTGATCTTGCTATGATCTTGCACCTTATTCCTATCTGCACTGCGTTTCCTCTGTAGCAGTAACACTTTATTCTCCACTCTGTTTTCTTACAATGAATTGATCTGTGTGAGTGGTATGCAAGATGAATTATTCCCTGTACAGTATCTTAGTACACGTGACACTAATGAACCAATTTACAGGTTTGGGTGAATGTTGATAATAAAGTATTTGCAGACTCATAAGACACCTGATAGGCTGAAAAGATTTCCAATTATAAGTTTTAACCATCATTAATGTGCTTAAAGTGAATAAATTTAGGCTAATTAAAAAACTTTCTGGTGGCCTGTGATTCCTGTTACTAATAAAGATCTTTTTATTAAAAATCATCTTTCTACAGCATCTTGAAAGCCTTTCGAGTGAGCGACACGTTCCACGCTCGCTACTGTGCCCGATCACGGACGTACACCTACCGACTTGTGACGGGATGTGCTCACCATTCTCGTCTTCCGGTGTTTGAACGGAATCTCTGCTGGCCTGTGTCCGGCGGGTGAGTAGAAAGACCACCCAGTCTTTGCAATTCCTTCTGACTGATCATCCTTGGGCCATAAGGGGGTGTGGAGGGGTGGAAGGATGGAGGGACTTGCCAACCTACTCCTTTCACAGGTCATAAACAGCCCAGTATGGACAGGAATCTTCACAAACTCAAGCTAGAATATTAAATTTTTGTTGACAAAGAACCACAGGCTTTGATTACAACTTGATAGTGTTCTCACTGTAATTAATATATTACATTGGAGGCTTTGAAACCTTATCCATCAATGTGACCTCTGACAATGTGAGTTTCCAAATATCCAAAGCATATCAGGATAGTACCCTGTTATCTTCCTTCTCCTTGTCTCTCTGCCTCTCATATTTCCTCCGATTTTTTTCACCAATCTTTCGGGGCACTTTCCAAAGTCCGTTCTTCACTGCAAAAGAATCCATTTGTTTGCTGTCAGTTACCTCTTTTTCCTTCAATTAACTTGTTTTCTCTCTCCACCCACATTCTTCAAACTGCAATGTTAACCTTCTATCACAGCAGACGCTGCCTGACCTGCTGAGTGTTTGCAGTGTTTTCTCTTTTTTTTTATTTCAGCTTTGCAGCATCTGCGGTATTTTGATTTTGTACTACTTTTCTCATCGTCCATGTACGTCCAAGACTGTGCTCTCTTCTCACTGCTGCCATCAGGAGGAAGGTACAGGAGCTTCAGGACTCACAGCACCAGGTTCAGGAACAGTTACTACCCCTCAGCATTCAGGCTCTTGAGCAAAAGGGGATGACTACTGTTACATGCTCAAGGAGATCTGTTTTTTTTAGTGAGAATGATGTAATGGTCTTTTGGAGGTCACCTGATGTGATTTTCCCACTGATGTGAGGTCACGTGATGACATGTACCCCGTGACTATATAAGAGTCGACTCCGGTGACGCAGTTGGTTGTTTCTGAGTTTGTAGATTTCCAGATTAAACGTGCTGTATCTCCGTTTCTGTTGCGTGTTTGTTTTTGGTGACGCAGTTTCATTTTTAAAATGGTTGTGCGTTCTGTTGCAAAATACCTTATTATTTGGACTGGAAATTTTTGCGAGATGTGTTGATTTACTCAATTCCAACATTCGAAGGGAGAGTGAAGAATTTATCGAAGTGCAGAGTCGAAGGATCGAGAGGAGTCGGCATCGTTTGGCAGTTTAATAAAGGATCGACCTTACTGAGTCTTCGTTGGAGTAGTAGCTACCTGCAAGTTAACCCTTGCCAAAAGAGCAATGAGTTCATGCAAAGGTGTGATCTCTCTCTAAAGGAATTTAAGGTCAGTCGATTTAAACTGTTTATTTTAGGCATCGTGAATCCTGTGGACAGAACCAGCAGTAAAGTTGCATCTGTGAAGAAATCCTTCTCCAGAGAAGTCTCTCCCAATTGAACGTGTAAATCTGTTGGACTTTCGAAGTTATCACTTTAAGAACTATATCTGACTGTATCGCTTTAAGAACTGTTTTCGCATTTAACGCTTTAAGAACCAGAGCCGAATGGCGAGTTGGTGAACAGCTGCATATTTGTTAACATCCGGTTAAAGTTTTCGTTTGTTTTTTTTTCCTTATCGTTTATCCATGTTTAATAAATGTTTGGTTATTTTTATATAACCTGTCTCGATTGATATTCATTGTTACCAGTTACGTAACACTACAATCACTTGCCCATCCATGGAGATGTTCCCACAACCAGTGATCTCACTTTAATGACTGTTTATCTCATTATCCCATGTTCTCATTATTTATTGCTATTTATTTATATTTCCATTTATATTTCCAGTTTGTCTTCTGCACTCTGGTTGATCTTTCACTGATCCTTTCATAGTTACTATTCTATAGATTTGCTGAGTATGCCCTCAGGAAAGTAAATCTCAGGATTGTATATGGTGACATATATGTACTTTGATTTAAAAAAAAACAATTGACTGAACTTTGAGCTTTTTAATTCCATTTCTTATTCACCTTTCCATTTGCTTTTCACTGTACAGGTTACAAGGACAGAGGGTGAGGGTTGGGTTGACTATGGCCTGCAGGCAGAACTGCCTGTCCTCTCTGCCAGTGGACTTGTCTGTGAGTCAGTGGGGCAGTGACTCCCTGGGGAAAGAGTGTGGATGCACTTTGCACCTGGTCTCAGTTTTACATCTGGGGAGGGCTGGCATGGGAGACCTGCCCACCGAGCCTCTAGAACTTGACTTATTTTTAATGCTTTAGTCTTTTATTTTACACTTAAATATAATTTAAATTAATTATACAGTATGTATTTTGATTTTACTAAGTTCTAGAAGATTCTACACTGGTAAACTGCAACAGGCAGCCAAAGTATGAGGGGGTTGGTGACTGAGGTTTGCTACCAGTCCTGATGAAGGGTCTCAGCCCGAAACGTTGACTGTACTCTTTTCCATAGATGCTGCCTGGCCTGCTGAGTTCCTCCAGCATTTTGTGTGTGTTACTTTGTTGCCTACTTGCCTCCCTTTTCCTGCACCCCTTGCTGGATATTGGGATTGGTTTATTATTGGCACATGTTCAAAGTTTAAAGTAAATTTATTATCAAAGAATACATATACCACTATATACAATCCTGATATCATTTTCTCTCCCACATACTGAATAAATCCATAATAGAATAATACCAATAATAGAATCAATGAAGACCACACCCTGCGAAAGACAACAAACAAAAAGACAAAAGAACCAATATTTACCAAGATCTTTTGACAAGCTTGTCTTGCATGCTGTTCATACAGAACAAATCATTAGGCAGAGTACTGAGCTAGAATAAGCTAAAACAATGACAGCACAGAATGAAGTGTAAAAGCTGCGGAAAGTGTGCAGTGCAGGTAAACAAAGTGCAGGATCGTAACTGGATGGAGGTAACCAGATGGATGAGTCCAGAGTCCATCTATTGTATAAGATGTCTGTTCTAGAGTCCGATATGGTGGGATAGAAACTGTCCTTGTGTTTGGTAGTACATGCTTTCAGGCTTTGGTATTGTCCTGCCTGAAGGGAGAGGGGAGAAGAATGTATGGGGGGGATCTTTGATTATGCTAACTGCTTTACTGAGGCAAAGCAGTAAATGTGTGGGCATGTGGCCAAGTGGTTAAGGCTTTCGACTAGCGATCTGAAGGTTGTGAGTTCGAGCCCCAGCCGAGGCAGCGTGTTGTGTCCTTGAGCAAGGCACTTAATCACACATTGCTCTGCGATGACACTGGTGCCAAGCTGTATGGGTCCTAATGCCCTTCCCTTGGACAACATCGGTGTCGTGGAGAGGGGAGACTTGCAGCATGGGCAACTGCCGGTCTTCCATACAACCTTGCCCAGGCCTGCGCCCTGGAGAGTGAAGACTTTCCAGGCGCAGATCCATGGTCTCACGAGACTAACGGATGCCTTTATTTACTGAGGCAGCAAGAAGTATAGACAGAGTCCATGGAGGGGAGGCTGTTTCAGTGACGCACTGAGCTGTGTCCATGACTCTGCAGTTTTTTGGCACACCAAGCCGTGATGGATCAAGATAGGATGCTTTCTCTTGTGCATCAGTAAAAATTGGTAAGATTCGGTGGGTAATCTGTTGATGATAGTCCTTTGGATTGAAACGGCAGCTGGAGCTAACCTGCTGCCCCTCTGCATCCACGGCATATGCACAGGTGATGGGCCAGGCCCTGCCACCGTCCAGCCCACCGCTCAGGGTACAGAAACTGTTCGTCATGAGGACCAGGTCTTGTCACTTTTCTCAGCAATTTACCCCCTCCGTCTCTCCCTTGTGAGACTTGTGCAGAGTCCACAATCTCACAACCACGTGTCTCCAACCAGGGCATTTCAGGCCAGCGCCCGCACCTAAAACCTTGTCTTCCATACTGCTTGTACAGATCTAATCATTATTCACTTCACTGTGTAATTATCTGATCTGTAGGAAGGTTATGAAAGACAAGCTTTTCACTGCATCTTAGTAGATGTGACAAACCAGAGTTTGTCTATACTTCAGCCAACTTTTAAAAGGCGAAATGAAAAAAAAGTTATCAATGTATATCTGGTATTAAAGTATGGAATTTCAATTATTGATTCCATTTCACTGTAAATATATTAACAATTTGTTCCTGTGGTGACACTGAACTCACCCAGGACTTCAGTGACTGCTGAATCGGGTGGCTTCCAAAGTGGACACGTCCTCCCCCTGGTGGCCAGTCTGTGTAACGCACCCTTAAGGAGCCTCACAGCTGTAAACCATTTCCCCCCCTGCTCTCCTGAGAGAACTGTGAGCCCCAGGACCAGGGAGCGTCAATCCAGCCAGCCCTGCAGTTCCTGCAAAGCCCAGCTGAAAGTGTGTGCGCCCAGATGTTGAATATGAATGAGGAGAAACAATATTTTTCCATGCAAGTGGTAGTTCTGATCTGGAACCTGCTATGCGAATAAGTGAAACCAAGCTGTCTAGGGATTTTAAAAGAGAATTGGATAGACAGTGAGGGAAAATAATTTTCACTGCTCTACGGAAAGAGCAGGGAAATGGGGCTAACAGTATTGACCCACTGAAAGCCAATTTGGACTCTATGGGCAAGTGGCCACTTGGTAGAGGCAGATACATCAGGGACATTTAAGAGACTGTTTGTTAGGCACATGGATGAAAGAAAAATGGAGGGCTATGTGGGAGAGAAAGGTTCCATTAACCTTGGAGTAGGTTAAAAGGTTGAATATCATGGGCTGAAGGGCCTGTACTGTTCTCTGTTCTCGTGTGCCATGGTGATAGCAGGCTATGGCTCTAGCTAACCCTTTTTAGAATGGGCATACGTTTTCCGGAAGAATGAGAGGTGAACTTCTTGGAGGGTTTGGAAGGGTGAATGCTCAGTGCCTCCGTCCCCTCAACATGATCTCTGCCTAGGAGAGGAGCCCTTATCCATAGTCCAACCAAACCTTCCTGACAAGGGACTGAGGAGTCCTCACTCTGGGTGGTGTGAATCCTTGGAGTTCTGTAGCCGAGAGAGCTGCAGAGACTCGGTGCTGAGTATAATTGAAGTCCTGATTTTGGACACTATCAGAATAAAGGGACTAAAAAGGCATTTAGCAAGTTGGCCTTCGTCATTCGCACATTAAGCGTAGGAGTCTGGTTACTATGGGCAATTGGTAATGGTGTACAGTTTTGGTCAACCTGTTGCAGGAAAGATGTGCTTCAGCTGGAAAGAGTGCAGGAAGGATTTATGCGGTGTTAGCTTTCATAAGTCGAGGGATGGAATTTAAGAGTCGTGATGTAATGATGCAACTCTATAAAACTCTGGTTAGGCCACACTTGGAGTACTGTGTCCAGGTCTGGTCGCCTCACTATAGGAAGGATGTGGAAACATTGGAAAGGGTACAGAGGAGGATGCTGCCTGGTTTAGAGAGTATGCATTATGATCAGAGATTAAGGGAGCTAGGGCTTTACTCTTTGAAGAGAAGGAGGATGAGAGGAGACATGATAGAGGTGTACAAGATAATAAGAGGAATAGATAGAATGGATAGCCAGCACCTCTTCCCCAGGGCACCACTGCTCAATACAAGAGGACATGGCTTTAAGGTAAGGGGTGGGAAGTTCAAGGGGGATATTAGAGGAAGGTTTTTTACTCAGAGTGGTTGGTGTGTGGAATACACTGCCTGAGTCAGTGGTGGAGGCAGATACACTAGTGAAATTTAAGAGAGTATTAGACAGGTATATGGAGGAATTTAAGGTGGGGGCTTATATGGGAGGCAAGGTTTGAGGGTCAGCACAACATTGTGGGCCAAAGGGCCTGTACTGTGCTGTACTGTTCTATGTTCAATGTCTAGAAGGCCTTATAGAGAGAGGTGGGCAAGACTGGGTCTTTATTCTTTTAACACAGAAGAATGAGGTGACCTTATAGAAGTGTTTAAAATTATAAGAAGAATCAGAATCAAGTTTATTATCACCAGCATGTGTCGTGACATTTGTTAACAGTAGCAGCAGTTCAATGCAATACATAATATAGAAGAGGAAGTAAAGAAATAAATAAAATAATAATAATAAATAAATAGATTACAGTATACATATATTGAATAAATAAAAAAATCCAAAAAACAGAAATAATATTTATTAAAAATTGAGGTGATGTCCAAGAGTTCAATGTCCATTCAGGAATCGGATGGCAGAGGGGAAGAAGTTGTTCCTGAATCACTGAGTGTGTGCCTTCAGGCTCCTGTACCTCCAACCTGATGGTAACAGTGAGAAAGGGCATGCCCTGGGTGCTGGAGGTCTTTAATAATGGATGCTGCCTTTCTGAGACACCGCTCCTTGAAGAAGTCCAGGATACTTTGTAGGCTAGTACCCAAGATGGAGCTGCTCGATTTACAGCCCTCTGCAGCTTCTTTCAGTCCTGTGCAGTAGCCCCCCCATACCAGGCAGTGATGCAGCCTGTCAGAATGCTCTCCACAGTATAGCTATAGAAGTTTTTGAGTGTATTTTTTGACATACCAAATCTCTTCAAGTTCCTAATGAAGTACAGTCGCTGTCTTGCCTTCTTTATAACTACATCGATATGTTGGGATCAGGTTAGATCCTCAGAGATCCTGACACCCAGGAACTTAAAACTGCTCACTCTCTCCACTTCTGATACCTCTATGAGGATTGGTATGTGTTCATTCGTCTTGCCCTTCCTGAAGTCCACAATCAGCTCTTTCGTCTTACTGAAATTGAGTGCCAGGTTGTTGCTGTGGCACCACTCCACTGGTTGGCATATCTCACTCCTGTACACCCTCTTATCACCACCTGAGATTCTACCAACAGTGGTTGTATCGTCAGCAAATTTATAAATGATATTTGAGCTATGCCTAGCCACACAGTCATGTGTGCATAGAGAGTAGAGCAGTGGGCTAAGCACATAACCCTGAGGTGCACCAGTGTTGATTGTCAGTGAGGAGGATCTGTTATCACCAATCCGCACAGATTGTGGTCTTCCAGTGAGGAAGTCGAGGATCCAATTGCGGAGGGAGGTACAGAGGCCCAGGTTCTGCAACTTCTCAATCAGGATTGTAGGAATGATGGTGTTAAGTGCTGAGTTATAGTCAATGAACAGCATCCTGACATAGGTGTTTGTGTTATCCAGGTGGTCTAAAGCCATGTGGAGAGCCATTGAGATTGCATCTGTCGTTGACCTATTGTGGCAATAGGCAAGTTGTAATGTGTCCATGTCCTTGCTGAGGCAGGAGTTCAGTCTAGTCATGACCAACCTCTCAAAGCATTTCATCACTGTAGATATGAATGCTTCTGGGTGGTAGTCATTAAGGCAGCTCACATTATTCTTCTTAGGCACTGGTATAATTGTTGCCTTTTTGAAGCAAGTGGGAACTTTCGTCCATAGCAGTAAGAGGTTGAAAATGTCCTTGAATACTCTCGCTAGTTGGTTGGCACAGGTTTTCAGAACTTTACCAGGTACTCCATCGGGGCCTTCCGCCTTGCGAGAGTTCACTCTCTTTAAAGACAGTCTAACATTGGCCTCTGAGACAGAGGTCACAGGGTCATCAGGTGCAGCAGGGATCTTCACAGCTGTAGCTGTGTTCTCCCTTTCTAAGCAAGTATAGAAAGTGGTGAGTTCATCTGGTAGTGAAGCATCACTGTCATTCGTGCTATTGGGTTTCACTTTGCAGGAAGTAATATCTTGCAGACCCTGCCAGAGTTGCCGTGCATCCGATGTCGCCTCCAACCTCGTTCGAAATTGTCTCTTCGCCCTTGAAATAGCCCTCTGCAAATCATACCCGTTTTTCTGGTACAGGCCTGGGTCCCCAGACTTGAATGCCACAGATCTAGCCTTCGGCAGATGACGTACCTCTTGGTTCATCCATGAATTGATAAAGTGGATGGTATGATTCCACAGCAAGCAAAATACTCCTTTATGGTGGCCACACCTTCATCAGATGGGTGAACCATAAAGACCATCCTGGACACTGCTGAAACTGAACCAAGTTTGTGTTGAATTAGTTCATGAGTCAAAATTTCAAAGGTCAAAGTATATTTATTATCAAACTACTTATATGTCACCATCTACTACCCTGAGATTCATTTTCTTGCAGATGTTCACAGTGGAACAAAGAAATACAATAGAATCAATAAACAGCTACAACTTTGGGCAAGGTTTAATCGATGCGGTTTGCGGATTGGATGCTGTAACCCACGTCATGATCTGTTTCTGGTTGCTCCATTTTTTTGTTACTATTTTGGGCGATTTTGAATTGGTGCTGTCTACAGATAGAAAACACTGATCTGAACTGAATATGAATGGACTCTTTCCATTTTGCGTTTAATATTCTGTGTTCCTCGCTTGTCTTTTTGGTTGCCGTTTGTGCGATCTGTCTTTTTTTTTTGTTGGTTGGGGATTTTGATGTTTATTCTTTGAACGGGTTCCAAGGTTTACTTTGTTTCGTGGCTGTCTGTGTGGAAAACGAATCTCAGGGTTGTACACTGCATACATACTTTGATAATAAATGTACTTTGAATCTTCTAATAAACAACAATTGACCAATGTGTAAAAGAAGGCAAACTGTACAATACAAATTAATAATAAACAAACAAACAAACAGATAGATAATGCAAAATATACTGAATTAAAAGAGGAAATTGAGAGACTTTGGAACATGAACAGGGTATATGTTGTACCGATATTAATATCTACAACTGGTGTCATCCCAAAGGTACTACTCAATTGCATTAAACAATCAGGGCTAACACAGTAACATCCGTGTAAACCTTCAGAAAGCCACAACACTAAACACCACTGGAATAGTCCGAAAGTTCCTAGCAATTGTCAAATGAGCATGCTTGGCTATACCTCAGGTTTTACCAGCTCGAGCTGAGAAAAAGTAAACAATACTGAGAATGAGTTGAAGAGTCCTTGAACTTGAATCTGTAGGTTGAGTTCAGTGAACAGTCCATTGTTGAGGTGTCACAGTCATACTTTATTGATCCCAAAGAAATTGGTTTTCATTACAGTTGCGCCATAAATAATTAAATAGTAATAAAACCGTAAATATGTGAATTATACCAGGAAATAAGTCCAGGACCAGCCTATTGGCTCAGGGTGTCTGACCCTCCAAGGGAGGAGTTGTAAAGTTTGATGGCCACAGGCAGGAATGACTTCCTATGACGCTCTGTGCTGCATCTTGGAGGAATCAGTCTCTGGCTGAATGTACTCCTGTGCCCAACCAGTCCATTATGTAGTGGATGGGAGACATTGTCCAAGATGGCATGCAACTTGGGCAGCATCCTCTTTTCCACATTGGTTCAGGGGCCTGATGGTTGAAGGGTAATGACTGTTCCTGAAAGGTCCTATCTCCAAGAGTGGAGGATATTTAACATACTAGCATTTTCAGTAATTGCTTGTTCTAACCCCATACAGACCTCTGAACATAGATGCCATGAGGGAGGCAGCCCAGATGCTGCTGGGCACACACGACTTCAGCACCTTCCGGTCCTTAAACTCCGAGACTCCCTTCAAATCGCCCCTGAAGACGCTGCTCCAGGCCGAGATCACACCAGGCTTCAGCATCACGCAGCAGAACTACCCCAGGTGAGAAAGGCACATGGTTACTCGCCACTCCCTCCCTCAGCTGGGTAGGAGAGCTCAGGGCGGCAGGTGCGATGAGATGCAGAGGTGTGAGTGAAGGTTTTAGCCTTGGATCACTGGGGGACTGGGAGCCAGTGAGATGAGAGTTGCTTTCAGCGGAAGTAGTAAACTTTCCAATCAGCTGGTCTGTGGGAAGGGAGATGGCCGGAGTAGCATCACCAATATCTACAGTGTGTTGGGGCAACGTTGAAAGATTTTTTGTGATGGTCTATAAGTTGGGGTTGCTGCTGACTAATATTAGTGAGGTAACTTGAACGAGCGTATGAAGATCATCAAGGCCGCCAGTGAAGTATTAAACAGGTGAATATCACCACTGGCCGCCAAGATTGAGCAGACCCTGAGACGGGCACCCAAATATTTTACGCGGAGTTTTAATCGTGGCACGACTTCTCGCTTCCCCATGTGGATGCTGCATTCTGTAGCACTTCCCCCTGCTGCCTCAGCTCTCGGGCCCTCTGGTTCGATCCTGGCCTCAGTTTTGCTCTTCTGTTTTAAGTTTCTTACCAAGCGGTGGTTGGCATCCGTCCGTCTCGAAGGACAATGGGTGGTGATGATCGTCATCACAAGCCTGGCCAGAAGGTATAGAGATCCTGAGATGCCCAGTCGTCAAGATCCCCCTCGTGCCCTCACTGGTGTAGTCCAAAGGAAAGCTAATGAAGCGATACGTTTGGCACCAGCTTGGCGGCAGGAGCTGCCGGAAGGATGTTCAATGACTTCCAGACGCCTTAGGGGCTCCACTCCGGATTTGCTGTCTGGGTTTACTCCCGTAGCCTTCATCTCTCCTGAGGCTGCCCACAAGGCAGTGGGGGTATTTACCCACAGCTGGGGGTCTGGTTCATGAACGCCAGGGTGTGTCCACATGTTGGTGGGCCTGCATGCATGTTACGTGTACAGGGCCCAGACCTCCTCCCCGTCCTCTGTAGTTCTGCCTGAGTCCGAAGGGAGTTCAGTTTCCGTGTGTCGCCAGCGAGGAGGCACTACATGAGGCTTGCCTGTTGGAGAGGCTGTGTACCGGCAGGCAGAGACTCACACATTCAGCTCTCCTTTTCGGGAGGCTGCTAGGCAGTGGTGGAAGCTGAAAGTGAGAGCGGCAAGTGCTACCCACTACACTACCACACTAGATGCGTCACAACAACCATTTTGACAGCATCTTACAAAGTAGAAATTAAGATTACATTCAAAGTGTGAAGAAGAATTAAACTTGTAATTGACACTGTTCTCAATGAATGAAAGGTCTGTTTAAGGACTGGAGCAATTGATCAGAGTTTTATGATTAATATGAATCTTGGATCTTCTGTGTCAGCAATGCTATGGGTGCATGCTGTGTGGAGGGGTCTCATTCATCATATCACTGCCTTGTCACCCACTTCGTCCCTGTATATTGTTTTTAACAAGCAGTTTGATTCACTTCCCCAATTAGTTCCCTAAAACTATATCTGAAAGGTCTGCATTGGCAGTCATACCCTCAGCTGTCAAGACTCTCAGCTCTGCCCTTAACTTTTCTGCCCCTCTATCTCTCGTCCTTTTATTGTCCTGGCATTTCAGCCGTCCACCATAATATCTTGGTGTAATTTTTGGCTGGTATTATACCGAGACCATTATGGATTATTGTCATGATGCCAAGGATGTACAAAAACAAAGCACTTTAGGTTCTAAACAAGTTCAAAATTCAAGATTTGTTTAATGTTATTTCCTGTACATAAATGACAGAGAACAAAATAGTTATTACTCCAGATTCAATGCAGCACAAAAAAAATAAACAACATAATAAATACTAATACATAAGCTAGCTGATATACATAGCTGATGTCCGTAAAAGTGACTGACGGAAAATAATAAGGTAGTGTGAACATAGTGGGTGGAGGTGTCGATCAGCCTTACTGCTTGGGGAAAGTAACTGCTTTTGTGTCTGGAGTTCCTGTCGTGGATGCTACATAGCCTCCTCCCTGATGGGAGTGGGACAAACAGTTCTTGAGCAGGGTGGGTGGGATCCTTCATGATGTTACTGGCCCTTTTCCAGTACCTTTCTATATACAGGTTTCCCCCGCCATCCGAAGATAGAGCGTTCCTATGCAACAGTTCGTAAGCCGAAATGTCGTAAAGCGAAGAAGCAATTACCTTTTATTTATATGGGAAAATTTTGTGAGCGTTCGCAGACCCAAAAATAACCTACCAAATCATGCCAAGTAGCACATAAAACCTAAAATAACAGTAACATATAGTAAAAGCAGGAATGGTATGATAAATACACAGCCTATGTAAAGTAGAAATACTTCTCTACAACGATTGCCTGCACAGATCTCCGTAGCGAAAATCTCACACAAGTACTCTCGGCAAAAACACTCTCTCCAGTAACCTTTAAACTGTGAAGCTGCCAAACCTACCAAATAACACGTTAAAAATACACAGCCAATATAAAATAGAAATAATGTATGTACAGTGTAGTATCACTTACTAGAATAGGGAAGACAACGTCGAGCACACTGATGATGGTGTGTTAGACTGAGTCGTTGCAGGTTGGGGTGGTGCAGTGGCCCCCACCCTCCGGGCTACCGACCCGATACATTGCCGCGAAGAACGCAGCTGGAGGCACCCAGCACATCTTTAAGAAAAAAGCCGAAATAAACATGCTAATTAATTAGGTGCTGCCTGGCACGTAGATGTCAGTGCAGATCAGAGGCGATTGCTGATTGCATCGCCTCTGATCTGGGCCGACAATTACTGTGTGCTGTGTGCCTCCTGGCTGCCGCTGCATTCTCCACGAATCGGTACAGTATCTGTCTGCGGCCCGGGGGTTGGGGTGGTGGGACACGGGGGTGTCATCTCTTCGTCGATCAGGGCTGGCAGCTCATCTTCTCCTATGACTGCCCACCTCGATGTCGAAGGTCGAGGTTCGTCGTCTGCTGTGGCTGATGTGGAAGGCTTGCTTGACTGCTGAGCTTCGCACATTTTTCTATCATACAATTGTTTGTAAGGACTCAAACCACCCTGCAAATATTCCCTAAACCTATGTACCCCTTCAAAATTAAAGTCGTACTTTATCACTGCAGCAAAAATCTCATGCAGTTGTTCCACCTTCGCTACTGCATTCGGTTTCGATTGTTAACCTTTCCTCTTTCAACTGCATCAGCTCTTCAGCTATCAGTTCTTGGTTATGGGATGCCAAAACCTCTTCAACATCATCTTCGTCAGCTTCCACAAGCCAAACTCACTTTGTCCTTGCTTTGTTCACCATGATCGAAATGCTTAATTATGTCTAGTTTTACGCTAAGTGTAACACCCTTACGAGCTCTTTCAGGCTTTTCTGACACCTTAGAACTCACCTCGCTAACAGCTGCTCAATGCAGTGTGTTTCAGCAATGCCGTTCCGAATCCGGAGGAGAGCGGCTGCTCGTGGCGCGCGCTGCCTTTTTTTGCGCGCTGATTTTTTATCGCGCGCTGCCTTTCTTTGTAACAGTAAAAACACCTTCTGAAAGCGAAAACAGGGTACTAATGTAGGTCTTTCGTAACAGTGAGGTTTCGTAAAGCGAACGTTCGAAAAGCGGGGGACACCTGTATAGGTCCTTGTTGACGTGTCGGCTGGTGCCAGAGATGCAGTGGGCAGTTTTGACTACCCGCTGTAGAGCCTTCCTGTCTACCACTGTGCAGTTTCCCTACCAAGCTTGTATATAGAAGGCCTTCTATATATTGGCGAGACCCGACGCAGACTGGGAGACCGCTTTGCTGAACACCTACGCTCTGTCCACCAGAGAAAGCAGGATCTCCCAGTGGCCACACATTTTAATTCCACATCCCATTCCCATTCTGACATGTCTATCCACGGCCTCCTCTACTGTAAAGATGAAACCACACTCAGGTTGGAGGAACAACACCTTATATTCCATCTGGGTGGCCTCCAACCTGATGGCATGAACATTGACTTCTCTAACTTCCGCTAATGCCCACCTCTCCCTCGTACCCCATCCGTTACTTATTTTTATACACACATTCTTTCTCTCACTCTCCTTTTTCTCCCTCTGTCCCTCTGAATATACCCCTTGCCCATCCTCTGGGTTTCCCCCCCTCCCCCTTTTCCTTCTTCCTGGGCCTCCTGTCCCATGATCCTCTCATATCCCTTTTGCCAATCATCTGTCCAGGTCTTGGCTCCATCCCTCCCCCTCCTGTCTTCTCCTATCATTTTGGATCTCCCCCTCCCCCTCCCACTTTCAAATCTCTTACTAGCTCTTCCTTCAGTTAGTCCTGACGAAGGGTCTCGGCCCGAAACGTCGACTGTATCTCTTCCTAGAGATGCTGCCTGGCCTGCTGCGTTCACCAGCAACTTTGATGTGTGTTGCCAGAGCTTTAACCTGTTTCCCAAATATGAATGTCCATGTTTGACGTGAGTTCAATTTCTCGCGCGATTTTGTCGATTCAGTGTATTGGTTTCTGCTGGGTGCTCCCTCCCAAGTAGTCTGATTCTACCCTTTTCTTCCTTTTGTTTTTGCTGTTTTGCGGCAGCAGTGCAGCGCAAGACCTAAATACACAAAGAGTGTAAAAGACGAATAGGTTCATGGACTGCTTGGAAGTCTGACGGTGGAGGGGAAGAAGCTGTTCATAAACATCGAGTGTGTGTGGGTATCCCCTCCGATGAAAGGAGGGCTAGTCCCAGATGGCAGATGTCTTTATTGATGGATGTCACCTTCTTGAAGCACTGCTTCTTGACGACGTCCCCGATGGTGTGGAGACTTGTGCCTGTGATGGAACTGAATGGTGTACAACTTTCTGCAGCCTCTCTAATCCTGTGCATTGGAGGCTCCATATCAGACTGTGATCAATGCTCTCCACTGTATAACTACAAAATTTGCGAGAGTCTTTGGTGACATACCAAATCTCTTCAAGCTCCTAATGAAGTAGAGCTGCTGGTGTGTCCTCTTTGTGATTGCATCAATGTGTTGGGCTCGGCGTAGAACCTTTGAGATGCCGACGCCCAGGAGCTTAAAGCTGCTCATCCTTTCCACCGTTGATCCCTCTCTGACGACTGGCGTGTGTTTTCCCGACTTCCCCTTCCTGAAGCCCACAATCAGTTCCTTGATCTCGCTGATGCTGAGTGTGAGGTTGCTGTGACATCGCTCAACCAGCTGATCTACCCCACTCTTGTATGCCACCTTGTTGCCGTCTGAGATTCTAACAACAACAGTGGTGTAGTAGGTGAGCAGTCACTTGGGCTTGCAGGATCCCTGTGTTCACTCTCGTCCAGCTGTCTTGAGGCCAAAGGCGTCCACAACCTCTTAGTGACTGAATTGAAGCAACAGCCATCATCAAAGACCCCCCACCTTTCAGCCATGCCCTCTTTTCATGGCTACCATCGGGCAGATGGTACAGAAACCTCAGGTCCCACCCCACGAGGTTGAGGAACATCAGACTCCTGAACTGGCACGGATAACTTCAATCACCAGTATCAACTGATTCTACAACCTTTAGACTCACTTTTAAGGATTCTTTATAACTCATGATTTCAGTTTTTTTAATTTGCTAAATTTGTCTTCTTTTGCACATTAGTTTGTCAGTCTTTGTTTTTGTAGTTTTCCATAAGTTCCATTGTATTTTTTCCTGTAAATGCCTACAAGAAAACGAATCTCAAGGTAATATGTATGTACTTTGATGATAAATTGAACTTTGAACTTTGAATTGTTGTAAATCCCATGGGATTCTCTTGTGCCCTTTAAGGGGGACAACGTGCTGTTCTTTCCCTCTCAGGCACGTGTGAGACCAGGAGCACAACAACAGGGGTGATCTTCACTTCCTCTTTGAAATGCTGCAGTTCACTTCATTAGAGATGGCCTTAAATCAGGGGTTCCCATCCTGGGGTTCACAGACCCCCCTTGCGTAATGTCCATGGCATAAAAAAAAAGTTGGGAACCCTTGCGTTAAATGTCGACCTTTCCAGCAAAGCCCCTATCCAAGGAAAACAAAACCTCAGCTTCCTCTCCATATGTTACAGCTGCTTTTGTTTTCAACAAAGCCCCATCCATTTTCATGGCATGTTACCTTGCCAAGATTAATCATTGAAGTTTCACAATCCCTGGCAGTTGCGTTAACAGAAGTAGAAAAAAAGCTTAAATTTAGAAGGAACATTTTGTGAATCCTGGTGAAGTCGCTGTGCTGACATAGGAAAACACAGCAGGCAGTTTGCACGTACCAAGGTCCCACAAACAGCACACGATAGCCCGATAATGTTGGTAGAGAGACAAATTCTGCAACAAGTACAAGGCAAGTTACCCCACAGTTCTTGGAGCCTCTTCCAAAAGACAACATGTTTGGTGATACAGCAATCTGTTATTTTTATTTCTGTTCGCGGTTCAACACTCTTTGCATCGCATCTTAGACAAATGACTTGCTGTCTCACAGGTCACCAACCAAAACTAAGACTGCTCCCTAAAAATATCAAAGCTGCAGCTGGATGAGTGATGCACAATATTTAAACTGTTTCAGAAATGACTGATGATGGAGCCATACCCTGGATTTGTTCTGGTTGCAACTGACATTAAGAATCCTGAGCTGACTGTTTGTATGCACAATGCACACAAAATGAATTATTTGCAAACGTAGCTTAGTAATAAAAGGCACTTGGCAAAGATCAACCTGCCTGCAAGTACCTTCAGTACGACAAGATCGACATTCGTTCTTCTTGTAAGATAATTTAGCAGGGAAACCTAACTGGTCCATGATTCCCATCTAAGCCAGTCCCATTGGCCAATATTCCTCTAAGCCTTTCCTATTCATGTACTCCAAACACGTGACTTCTACGGCCAAGAATAACGGGGACAGCAGATTAATGGGAATGCCACCAGCTGCAGATGAAAATACGCCTCCGTCCTTCATTGCAAGTTGGTCGAATTCGTGGATCTTCCCCCCACAGGACCTTGGGGATTCTGGAACGACAGCAGTGGTTCAAGATGGACCTTCACCAATACTGTCTCAAAGGCAATTAGGGATGGGCAATAAATTCAGGTCTTTTGTAAGTAAAGCTAATCCACTATCTAGATTTCACACAAAAAAAAGACTCTTTCCAAGCAATATAGATTTTCCGACTGTTTAATTCTGGTTTTCGGGTGCACAAATCCTCATCATTTTTTAGCATAAACCTACGTGGTTTAGACCAGGGGTTCCCAACCTTTGTTACGCCATGGACCTCTACCATTAACCAAGGGGTCCACAGGCCCCAGGTTGAGAACCCATGGTTTCGAAGAAGCCAAATAAAACAGTATATTAATGTAATACAATTATGCAAAACATTGCAACTTACTTGGTCTTCTCTGGGTGAGGTGTCCTCAGTGAGTGAACATTGAGGTAGAAGTGCTCTGCCACAATAAAGCTTCTGGCTCCAGTCACCAGGTGACGTGGGAACAAATTTCTCATGTCACCCAGTTCTGCTGTCTCCTTGCTTTGTTTTGTTCAGCAAGTCAGAGGGCCATGAAACAATACCAAACGGAGTGAGCTGGCAGATGAGGGTAAGAGGCCACTGGAAGGGGCACCCTCAGGGTAAATGGACAGCGTTAACATAGAGGCACTGGGAAGAGCAGTCTGTTGGAGGAACTCAGCAGGTCACGCAGCGTACGTGCGAGGAAGCAGATTGTCGGCATTGTGGGTCAAAACCCTGCATCCAGACTGGGTGGAGAGGCAAGATGGCCTGCACAGAGAGGAGAAGGGGGAGAAGCAAGAACGGATTCCAAGGCGATCGATGGACTGAGGAGGGGTGTAAGATGACAAGTTGGTGGCGCCAGGCAGGGGAGATGAGAGGGGGTGGAGCTGGAAGCTTGAGTGATCGATGGAGGCGGAGAAAGAGACAAAGTGCCTGAGAAAGGGAAGTCAGGTTTGACAAACTTTTTGGTGTTCTTTGAAGGACTAATGTGTGCTGCAGATCGAAGGGAACCAATGGATGAAGTATACATAAATTTCCAAAAGACATTGACAAGATGTCACATCAAGGTCATCACAGAAAGTGAGGGAAGGAGGCAGCCAAGGGTCTTATGTGCCTGAGTGGGAGGGGGCTCGATGGATCAAGGAAGGTTTTGCATGGCCTTGATAGGCTGGATATGGGAAAATCTGAAAGTGAAGATAACTGTTAACATAGGAGGAAGCAATGTTTCTTTCTCTCAGGAGACTGTTAGCCTTTGGAACTCATTTCCTCAAAGTGGAGAGGGAGTGGAGTGAGTGAAACGTTAGCAGGTGTAGGCAAGAATAAGGAGTCGAGGTTACGGCCTTGTCAGCCATGATCTTATTGAAAGGCAGAGCAACTGCTAGGGCCAAGGTGGCCTCCTCCTACCCTTGCTCTTAATTTGTTTATGCCATTTTCAATTTAATTACTTGCCCTTTCTTCTCATATCATTTCCTGCACTGTACCCTGGCCATCATTTTTTACTTCACCCAATATTGCACTTTCAACTCTGGGATCAAATCTTCATCACTTTTAGGCCTCGGCCTGTTTAATCAGGATCTTGCTTTTACTCCTGGTCTTGAAAATATTTTTCCTGCTTGTGATCTCCTTGTCCTGCAGGAAGTCATTCACCTTCTGGAGCCGCTGTTCCCGCCAGTGGCCTGGGTCAGGTCATTCTGTGTTTCAGGAGCTCGGCCTTGAGCCTGTCTTCACCGCTCCCGGACCCCGCTTCTCCCAAAATAAACCAAATTTCCTCTGACTGCTATAATCAGGCTAAAGTATAAATCATTAATTTACTTAATTTCCTTGACCCGTCAACAATAAATTAGTATACCGCTCGATCTAAGCTCAGAAATAATTTATAAAAATTTTATGGATTTAATTTGATTCTGCTGCCTTCATAAATCTTTTCGTCCTTTGCAAGCAGCTTGCAAATGTTTCAATTAATTATCTTTCTGCCGCAGTATCGAAATAAATAAGTCTCTGGGTGACATCTCCCCGCTACCAGTCTGAAATTGTAACTAAATATATCAAGTTGTGAATTCATTCATAAAATATTCTGTTAATTTCATTTCGTAGATCCAATCTCCCCCACACCCCATGTAAAAAGTGTAAATGAAATTCGGGATATGGCAAAGTAAAATATTCAGTACAGTTTGCTGAGGAACAACTCTGCTGCTTGCTTCATGTCCTTCTCATCATTCACCCTCTGCTTGCTAACCTCCGCTGGCCTCTTGTTTGGAAATATTTCATTTACTAAGCCCTACCCTGAATTTATGTCTTTTCATGATCTTGCCCCTCCTTTGTGGTCTCCTCCAGCCCTGCACCCCTGCCACTTTGATAAGTGTATCCTCCTTTTTATGTTGCCTTCGGTAGCCATTTTTTCCAGCTCTCTCCTCCTATTTAATCCTCATGTAGTACCCTACCTACAGATTAATTCCCATTGGGAACACTAAGTGTACTGAGTATCGGCAACAGTCTCTAATTCAGTTCCGCTCATTGAAGACTTTGTTATGGTTGTCAATGTGACTCTAATGGGTTACTCTTCCTGTCTATAGTGGAAATCTTGGGCCCCACCAATTTTGCCGTACCTAGTCGATAATCCTAATCGAAATCAGGTTGTGAGTGTGTGGGGGAGACCCGCCTTTCAAGGACTTCCGAGCGGTGGAAAGATGAGACAGCTCATCTGTGTTCAGTTAATTGGATTACGTTTCAAACCAGGTTGGATTAAAGGAGGCCAGCAAAGCGCCTTTGATTGTCACAGTATGACATGACTTACAAGTAAGCCAGAAAACTGGAGGTGGCACATTCAGTCAATCAGTGGACCCGCGCTGTTAAAATTATTTCCTTCTGAAATTACTGTGTTGGTACAATTGTCCTTGAATTCCATTAGACAAAGTATTAAATTATTACAAGTGCATTTTGCATGGTTCAGTTAATACAATTTCACCATGCATTGATTTTCCTTAAATGATTAATCCTACTCACGGCCGTAATTGCCTATTCTTCTAAAGCACGCGAGATAAATTCCACGGTGGCATTTTTATTTTTGCCGCTGTGCTGACCTTAAGTGCGATAGTGAGCATTAAGATGAAACACAAAAGGACATTAAAGAGCAGAGCCAGCAGCTGCTTCCATCAGCCTGCTTGCTGTTGCTAGGTAACAGGAGGAAGTGTGTCCGCAGTGGTAATGGTACCTGACAGGCTAGTGTTTTAGAGCAACGGTGCTTGTTATATATTTAGGCAGAAGTTAAGCAATCTATTATTTAGCAACACACAGGCCAAAGCAGGAATAAAGAGTCATCAAGACCTAGAAGAGAAATGCATAAGATATGTTCCTCACAAGTGGTTAGTGCCCCATTACATTGATCATCCGGATTACATCGTCTCTCAGCTGCTTTATCTCGTTACGGGACAAGTTCATTTCAGTCAAAAGCCTGACTTCACATATAAAAGTGGAGGATTCTGACAGGGCAGGAGATTTGTGGAAGCTTTCAATGGTTTTAATCACGAGGGAATAAGACGAGTAAAGGCAGCTGCTCAGCCTGTCTGAGCTCAGCTCTCTGGAGTTAGGTCATTTGCTGCAGCCGACTCCGTTGGCTGTTGGAGACCATGAGCTTCAAGATGTCCTTGTGGTTGGTTCCGAGGTCTCTGTGTCCTTCACCTGCCCTGGTTCTCTTGGGAAAGCAATCTACTCATCTGTTTTGATGCTGCTTCAGCTCTTGTCCCTACCTCGGCCGATCATGGAACCCTCCTTATTTCTGGAAGTGGCCAGACAGCACTGGGGCTGTCTATTGCCCGATGCTGTGGGAGAAACTTCACCCAGGCTTCAGGCGTTTGAGTCAGAGGCCAAGCAGAGCTGGCACCAGCAGTCGCTGGGGGAGGGGTGATTAACCCTGTCGCCACTTAGAAGTTTTCCAATGACTGCTTCCATCCATATCACAACAAAGTGCCCCATGACTCAGACAAACACGTAAAGCAGAGGGTCAATAGCTTAGTCAATGCAGGAATCTTAAAGGTAGAGAAAATCAGGGAGGGAAAGAGAGGGAGCTCTGTAACTTGGGATCGTGGTAGCTGAAGGCAATGGAGCAGTGAAACTTGGCATGAACAAGAGGTTGGAATCCAACTTGTGTTGTGCTGATATCTCAGACGGTGTCGGAGCAGGAATGGATGCAGAGGTAGAGAGGATTGAAGCCATGGGGGAGCTATTAAAAAGAAGACAACGTTAACCGAAACTGCTCAAATATTCTCAAGATCATTTTCGGGGAAATAGTTGATAAAGTTTTTTAAAAATGTAATTACTTGGATACATTTGAAAGGCATAATGCATTTGGGACCTATATTCGGGCACAAAAGTCAATGTCATGATGGTATCTGCAGGTTAGATGTTCCTGCAGAGTGTTTACTCACATTATCACTGTGAATTGCATTGCAAAGCATAGTGCACGATCAACCCTTATTTCCATACCTGGTTCACACATCTTGTGTTTATTTCATGGCTCTGCTTTCTTCCCTTTCATCTGTGCCAGCCACTTGTCCTTGGCATGTATGGCATGCACCCGAGTAATTATTGGCAACCGTTTAAAGGCACCAATGAAACTGAAATTCCTTTGGCTCATCCGGAGCTTTTTCCCATGTACTTTCCTTTTGGGTTTGCTTTTCCCCCCACCAATCCTACATTTCCACTTTACTGTCCTCCCCGCTCCACTGTGAGTTAATTGGGAATCTTTGTGAGGACTACCCCATTGGGAAATGTACGTATCTCGGTCGATAGAGGAGATGTATATTTAAATAACTAATACATATGATGTGTGCATATTATAAATGTGTGGACAAATAGGAGCTTTGAAAAAGTAACTCATGATGGTCAACTGTAAAATCTAAAATTTAATGCTGTTTTGAAGTGTTTCATTCCTTTTCAAGGGGCAACTGTCAAAGAAAGCTACTTTTTAAACCATATCAACACCATGAGTCCTGATTAAGGGTTTTGGCCCAAAACGTTGACTGTTTATTGCCTTCCAGAGATGACGGCTGACTTGCTGAGTTCCTCCATCATTTTGTGTGTGCTGCTCTATATTTCCAGCATCTGCTGGGTCTCTAGTGTGTATGGTTAGCGCAGTAACCTCGATGGCGGGATGCGCAAGCCGTGGCCTTCGGGCGATGGCGAGGGAGCATCTTCTGCAGGTGGGATTGTTTCAACTGGACACCCCTGCCACAAATTCAATAGGACTCGACAACCCTGAGCCGTGGAGCAGGGGAGAAAGGCACCATCAACAGGGTCCCTGATGACACCCAGTGGCGAGAAAAAGATGGCAGTTTCCAAATAACTGGTGGCTTCTCTCTGGCCGTGGGTGGTGCAGCAGTAGGTCTACAGCAGGCGTTCCCAACCTGGGGTCGATATACCCCTCGGTTAATGGTAGGGGCCCATAGCGTAAAGAAGTTTGGAAACTCCCTGGTCTATGGGGACCTCACCGAACCGTGGGTAAGTTAGTGAGATTAGGAGAGGAAGGTCAAATCCAACTAGCAAAGACCTTAAGCTTCCATTTACTGTGGATTTTCTTGTTCTTTGCACATGCTACTTCAGTCCTGTCTCTTTCAAAGTTTCAAGGTACATTTATTATCAAAGAATGTGTAAATTACACAACTTTGAGACTTGCCTGCCTGCAGGCAGCCACAAAGTAAGAAACCTGTAAGAACCCGATTTAATAAAAATATAAAGACCAACAGCCGGTGCGCAGAGAAAGGGGAGAAAAAACACAGATCATGCAAACCATAGAAGCGAGCAACAACATTCCGAACCCAAATTGAGTCCTTGGATCCGAAGGCTCGGTGTTAGTCCCTTATATTAATGGGCTCGGAGCACAGCGGCCGGGGCAGTCTTCGTAGCCTCAGCACCGTGGAGAGAGGGGTGAACATCACGGGAGAGCAAGCGACGTCTTTGCAGTCTATCCGGGCCGGCGTTTAAATTGTCTAAACAGCGCATGGCACCTTGCACGAGGATCCGGGCCCCGGCGCAGCAGAACGCAGCGGTCCTAGGACTGCGCTGCCTGGCGACGCGCTCCGGGCCCAGGTTTTGCAGCCCAGCCCGAAGCCGCTCCCGGTTCTTCCAATTCGGCTCGACGCCCAGGGCAATCCAGACCTCGCACCTGGGCCAGTCTGTACGGGCATCAGAACTCCTCTGCCTCAACTTCGCAGGTATGGAAGCAGCCAGCAGTCTCTGCTTTAACGTGATGGAAACATAGGTGCATCATCAGCTCCTTATTCCTGGCCTACCATAGTGTACGATTGCGGCTGATTCTTCATCTCAATCCTCCATCAGAATGTTGTTGCTCGCTTCTATCGTTTGCATGATTTGCGTTTCTTTCCCCCTTTCTCTGCGCATCGGCTGTTAGTCTTTATTTTTTTTTAAAATTGGGTTCTTTCCGGTTTCTTGCTTTGTGGCTGCCAGTAGATTAGATCTGCCTCGAGCAGCTCGCAAAGAGTCCAGTGCCATCTTACGCCTTTTGACCATCGTAGGTTTTTACAGATGCACTGCAGAAAGCGTCCAGCTTGGTGCTACAACTGCTGTGCCCAAGTGGGCAGGAAGTTGCGGAGAGCTGTTGACGCAGCTCAGTCCATCTCAAATACCAGCCTCCCCTCCACAGACTCTGCCTGCCCTTGTCACTGTGTCGGGAATCAAAACCCAGTGCCAGCCTAGGCATTCTCTCCTCCTCTCCCCTCTCCCGTCAGGCGGGAGATACAAAAGCTTGCAATCAGGCTCAAAGACAGCTTCCAGCCCGCTGTTATAAGAATCTTGATTGGGCTTCTTGAGCAATAAAGATTGGATCTTGATCTATCTCTTTGTGCTCCTTATTGCCTACCTGCTCTGCACTTCCTCTACACTCTGTGAGTGGTTTTCACTGTACTACCTCCATGCTCTTATTTTTGAAGCGATCTGCATGGGTAGGATGAAAAACAGCATTTTTATAGGTAACAATAGTAAGTCAAATGACATTTCCTTCCCCCTCCCCTTACTCCTGGGTGTATTTTGTTCATATTCAGCAACTTGACTACCACAGTTTTCTCTTGCAGAAGATCCCACAGGTTCATTAGCTTCTGAGTGAAGGGATTTCTCCTCGTTTCTGTCTGAAATGGTTTACCCCTTTGGCAGTCCCTGCACCTAGCCTGTTCAGGTCAAGCAGAACCTTGTACACCTGAGTGAGGTCTCCTCTCGTCCTTTCAGTTCAAGTGAATACAGACCTCATTGACCCACCTCTGTTCATCTGCCATCCCAAGCTCAGTCTGGTGAAACTTCATTACAGCTGGTCAACAGCAAGTGTATCTTCCTTGGGTATGGAGACCAAATTACCACGTGATTCTGCAGGCTTTGCCTCATCAGCCCTCAATATGGCCATTACAAATGACTCTCTAATCATAAGACTGAGGCTCTTGAGGCTCAAGATAGCACCTGCATACAACACTCCTTTGGTCGACGTCTTCTGGATAGATCATGAAACCATATAGTTCACTTCTTCTTTGTCTTTTACGTTTGTTTTTTGTCTTGAATCTGATTTGGGAACTGTTGGAGCCCGTGATTTCAGTTAGGAAATTGGGTGCTTCAGCGCTCTGCAGTCTCCGAGTGGATTCTGGGAGGCAGAGGCAGCGTGTGTGAACCTCGTAATGAGAGAACTGCCGGACGGCACATGAGCCGATGTTCGACACCATTTCACTGGTTAAAGCTTCCATTGTTCTCCGATTAAAGCGATGAGGGAGATTGAAGCATCGAGGCGAACGCGGAAGGTGAGCAGCAGCTGCCTGCCTTCTGATCACTGGGGGTCGCTCTGCTATCAGAGGGGAGAGAGAGACTGCTTATTTATTGCTGGGGGATCACTCTGCTACTGGAGAGAACAGACTGCCTTTTGATCACTGGGGGATCACTCTACTATGGAGCGGGAAGACTTGCCTTTTGATTGCTGGGGGATTGCTCTGCTGCCAGAGAGAGGAGACTGCCTTTTGATCGCTGGGGGATCGCTCTGCTATAGAGAGAGGAGACTCCCTTTTGATCGCTGGGGGATCGCTCTGCTATAGAGAGAGGAGACTCCCTTTTGATCACTGGGGGATTGCCCTGCTACAGAGAGGGAAAGGCCTGCCCCTGTGCCTAGAGAACGTTACCCTGGCTTTCTGCATTTTGGATCTGGACTTGGACTGTAGACTTTTTTATATTCTCTGTTTTTCGCCCGATCTTCCTTATTTTTGTGTGTGTGTGTGTGTGCAGGGAAGGGGATTTTGGGGTCAATGTGCCTGTTCTGTTTTGTTTGTTTTTTTTTTGTGTGGGGAGGAGAGGTTTGGCGGTGGATGTGCCTGATCCGTTTTATTCATTGTTTTTTGTGTGGGGAGGAGGGATTTGGGGTTTGATGATGGTGCTGCTGTTCTTTATTTTACTTGGTTTTGTGGCTATCTGGAGAAGAATCATTTCAGAGTTGTATACTTAGATAATAATTGAACCTCTGACCCTTGAAATTTGATGCCAAGAGAGCAGAAAACATTAATGTATTAGCAACAGCAAAGTGCTAATAAATTGGACTGTTGCGTGGTGCTGTAATGGAGCCTCTTCAAAATCATTAAGGCCAATCATTGCCAGTGGTGTTGAATATCAGATAGAGATGCAAAAAATTATTGATAAATTTGGCCAGTCCAATTTCTGAGGAATTTTATGAAAGCTGAAATCTATCTTTCCAAACCTCACGTGAAAACTGTTCCACGGTTTTTTTTTGTAGATTTAACTTGAGCAAGGAAAGGGTAATGTGTGTTTGGAACGCACACAACTAAAGAGGCCCGTGGATGCTATTCAATGCTGATCAATTGTTTTGAAGAAGCCAACTCGTTTTTAGATCAAATTAAAGTTGGTGAGTGAAAATAGGTGGTTAAGCTTGGAGATCCAGAGGAAAAGTTAATAGCTGCTGTACAGGAATGACGTGAGAAAATAGCCTCCAATAATAACTCATAGCAACGTATTTCAGAGGTGATACCAGAGTATCATAGTGTAGGAAGGATATAGATCACCTCACTGCTGCTAAGCAATGGTTTCTCTTCCTACCATCTAAGTGAAGAGCATAACTTAGAATCACTTTGAGATCACAGAATTAATACACTGGGCCATAGATTAATTGGCCGCTGTAAACCGTCCTCCACATTTGTTGGGATTATGGGGAGAATGGCTTCACAGAATTGGATTGCCCGGTGGGCCACCATCGACTTCATGGGCTGAATGGCCTCATCTGTCTTTAGAAGATATGGGAAATTGGGGCTGACTTCTTATCGTCTGCAGCTGATAAGAGAGGTGCTGGACCCTTTGTTTGATCTTTATTGCTGTCTGTGGTGGGAAATGCATTTACATTTCTTTTTGCACAGCTTTTACTTCCTCTGAAATGCTTTGCCTGAAAAGCAATCTTTGCTCAATAAAGAAAAAGAAAATAAAATTAATATTTATAGTGGCCTTTTAAGACATCCCAAAACATTCCCCAGCCAGTGGGGTCATTTTGAAGTGTAGTCACTATTAGAAGTATTATGCACAGAAATAAGTCATTTGTTCATCGTGCTAGTTGTTAATAGAGGAACCCCATTAGTCGTAAACACCTTCACTGTTTCCCCTAAGTGTAAAATATTCTTTGTCAAGTGCCTAGCAAAATCCCCTTGGAGGAACTGGTTAATTATATCTCTGCAAAAAAAAAACCTTTCCCTCAAATCTCCAGGAATCTTTTGCTGCAAATTTTAAATCTCTATCCATTCCTTCAATAGCCAACTCATGAGAGGAGGTTCCCTCTGCGTACCGGGCCTAAACGTTCCCCCTGATTACCCCTGTATAAAGCCAGTCGTGTTTCTGTGCAGTTTGACCAAATCTCCTGCCGGCTACGTTTGCTGCTGTACTTGCCAGGGTCTGTGGTGGCTTATTTCATTCAGACAAAGCTTCCACATACAGAAATAACTTTTAATGTGTTTTATTATGTTGGTTGTCAGACACACGCTCGCCAGAACACTGGTGGTTACTTCCTTGCTGTGCTTTGAAAAGGTGCCCTTGGATCTTTTATTTGAGAGGGTAAACCTTGGTGCAGGCACTGCTGGCAGCGTGGGTCTCCCTCCATACTGCACCAGAGTGCGAGCAAGTTGTGAAAGTGGAGCTTGGACCCGCAGTCTTCTAATGGCTGCCCCTCACACTCGTGTCCTACTACTCGACCTCATGAAGTGAACGCTTCTTGGTGTCCAGAAAAGGCGCTGGCCGGTCTGGTGCTCAGTCGTTGCTCAGATCAAACGAGCAGCGTTTTAGCTCTCTGGGAAGCAACAACTAGGACTCGAGAATGCGACGTCTTACACGGATTTCACTCAGCTTCTCGGTATCATTGCTGGCAGTTCAAACCCTCTTGTGCAGTATCTTCTTCGGATGTAATACATGTTTTCAATGACCTCTAACCCAGCAGCCTAATCTTAAGTGTTGAGTCTGGGATTATTTTCCCAAGAGACCGGTCTTGATCAGAACTCCGAAATGTTGCCATTTCTGACCTTTCCATTTCGAATCCAAAGCCATCAGTTATTGACATGACTAGGGCTTTTACCAAATATACGCGGAAAACTCCTGTGTTTGGGCTATGCTCCTCACCCTTACTTGCTCCTTGTTGTGTTAAGAAGATAGCAGAATGTAGTGTTTTCTATTGCAGTTTCCATTGAAGGCCTGACTACTTAGTAACACTGGAAGCAAGTCAATGATTTAAATCCTCCCTTGAATTGCTCTTTGTTTTCTCTCTCTCTCTCTGACACAATGTGTTTTTGAGGAACAAAACCCTGTCTGTGTGAATTGGAAGCCACAGTGTACATTCCCAGTTTTCCATCTGACCTCAGAAGGGAAATAGAGATGATGGGTAGTTTGTGCAGCCTCTGCTGCCCAGAAGCCAGGCAAGACTATAGCGTCCCGAAAGCTCCACTCATCTATAAGTAGATTCCCCTTCCACTATCTGCAAAGCATGCACAGTATTTCAGTTACAGCCCACAGTGTTGGTCTTTTCCGATGGTTTAGGCTGTCAAGAATTTCTTCCCTTCTCCCTCAGGGATCAAGGCTGCGTGAGGTCTGAGGTCCAAAGAGAAGCGAGTCCTTGACTCGTAAAACTCGTGCACGGCCCGATGCCAGTGTTTCTGGGTTTGGAAGGTGGTGAGCTGGCCCAAGACCACTCATACACTTTGGCTGGGTACTTGTGCTCCCACAAGCAACTCTGCCAAGGGTTCCTCCTGGCAAATGTACCTTTAGGGTGATGTAAAGGTTGAAGCCTTCATGCACACTGCTTCCCCTCAACACCCCCGGGGAGCTGGATAATTTAGGTACAATTCCAAGTCATGCACACACACAGGGCTCAAAGTACCGTAGGGTGGCTGTAGCATAGTGACTGTCAAAGCCTTCCTTATTGATTTCAAACAAATGGTGTGAGATCAGTGCTATTTTAGACCACTTTCAATGAGATTTTTCTCCCATTTTAACTCTTTTTTTTGCAACATTGATGTCAATTATCATCTCTGTTTTAGAACCCACTGTGCCTTCTCTCCTCAGTAGTCTCACCACCCCGGCGATCTTCTGTAATCTCTGGGCTCCTGTTTAATCCTCATGCAAACTGAGCTCTGAAATTCCCTCCCTTCTGTAAGATGCCTCCAACCTCCGTCCAGTTCTGATTTTCCAATTTAATACCCCTCAACACGGCTCAGTGCCACATTTAGTTGTGACTGTTGCTGTTGTAAAGGCTTTGTGATGCTTTGGTACCCTTGAAGCCACTTCGGCAGTGCACCCTGTTATCCAGCAAGGGGCATCCTCGCGTTCGGTTATTTATTTATTTAGCGGTACTGCGCGGAGTGGGTCCTCACTGCCCTTCGAGCCATGCCATCCCAGCAGCCCCACAACCTCAATGAACCCTAATGTAATCACGGGGCAATTTACAATAACCAGTTAACCTACCTGGTAGGTCTCTAGACTGTGAGAGGAGACTGGAGCACCCAGGGGAAACCTACACATTCCACAGAGACTCCTTACAGAACGGTGCCGGAATCGAACTCGGAACTCCAGAGCACCTCGAGCTGTAATAGCGTCATTCTAACCGCTACGCTACCGTGGTTACTGTGTTTAAGCTGGCTGATTGGAGCCACAATTTCAAGATGGACACACTGCTGCCTAGAGTTACTGTTTTAATAATATGTTGTTCTTAAAGGGACTGACGTCAGGACCCCTGTGTAAACTGGGGTTTATCCTTCCTATTAATGGGGCCAGGGATTCATAATTTCTAAAGACATGTCAAGAGACTCTTGAAAATTATGCTGGGTCGCCGATCACTCCCACACTCCCAGCAGCCCAATTCCAACCCCCCCACCCATTTCCCATTAATGTATTTCTCCCACGTGTTAGTCATTTACCCCCCCCCCCGCAGGTATTTCCAAGGGTAACTTACAGCAGCCAAACAGCATGTCCTTGGGATGAAGAGCAGCCCATGTCTTTGAGACATGGGAGGAAACTAGAACAGCCAGCAGGAAAACTCAAAAATTAAACGGGAGAACGTGCAGCCCCCACAGTGAGAGCACCAGAGCTCGGGATTGAACCAGGTTCACTGGAGCTGTGTGGCAGCAACTCCAGTAGTTGCACCAATGTGTTGGTCTTAGGCTCATGATGTTGAGTGTAAGTCTTGGTTATTTGATAAACAACCTTTCCTTCATCACCCTTACAGAGGGACGACACAAGCATTTTCCATTTCGGGAGACTGCCACACCAGGCATTTATAGTTCACATGTAATTCAGTGTCAACTTAAACCTTTTGTCCATAGAGAAGGCAGGACTCGCTGCTCGTGGTTTTCAATTCACTGCTTGATTTGGACGTGGCCGTCTTTCTTACTGCCAATTGCTTACTTTTTTGTTTGGGATCAAAGCAGATCAAGTGGTCAATAAAAAGACACCACTTATTCAGAAACAAAGTACTACAGACGTTGAAAATGGGAGTTTGAAAGGAGGAAGTGATTTAACCACTGAAGTCAGGCAGCATGTGTGGAGAGGGAACTGCAGTTAATGTTTCAGACGATGTTTTGTCAAAGACAGGGGGGAAAAAGCCCCTAACAGTCATGTCTCTCAAGCTCTCCTGGTCTCCACTCTGTCATGTGCCGTCCATTTTGTTCTTTCTGCTCTTCCATCACCATCACTGTCATCTTTTCTGCAACTTAAAAATTGTTTAATTTATAACCTTTCCACAGCTTTGCTTAAAAATCATCAACTCTGTTTCTCTCTCCACAGATGGTGTTCCACCTGCTGAGTGTTTTCAATATTTCATCTTTATATTGCCAAGTACTAAGGCTGGAAGTTGACATTAAATCTTTAAACTTGTTTAAAATACTTTTTTTTCTCCACAGTTCTAGGCTCAGAGAATATTGTTATGATTATAACCAGTTTATTTAAATTTTTCAATTGACTTTAGCCACCTGGAGTTCTGGGAGCTAACATTCAGGAGCCCTTCATTCCTCTATAAGCAGGTGAGTGCAGATATTTGTGTAAATGGTTTCTTTGTCCCCTGATGGCTTGAATTATCAACATTCATAGATCTTTCCTCAGGGGTACTGTATCATAGCAGTGAGGTCACAGGACCATCGGCCACAGTTCTGGACCGTTGACTATTGAGATGAGTTCAAATCCCACTATGGCAGCTGGGGAACTAGACTCATGAACCAGGGCAAAGAAAAGGGTCACTATAATGCTAACTATGAAACCACTGGATTCTTGCAGAAAGACATCTGATTCACTCATGTCTTTGAGAGAAAGAAATCTGTCTGTTTTCTAAGTAACTACAGACCCACCAACATTATTAACTGTTTAGACCATAAGATATAGGAGTGGAATTCGACCCATTAACTACCTCCCAGTTCAGGCCAGTAAATGTCAGTATTGTCAATGATATCTACACCCTGAGAACCAATAAACAAAATTTACAACAAGGGATACAATGCCTTGAAAGAGTATTCAGCCCCCAGTCCTTCGTTCACATCTGTAAATTTTACAACCAGGGATTTTGATCAACATAACTGAGAATTTTTATTTGTGAATCGCTCCTTTTTTCACGGTGGAGCCCAAAAACAGGGAAAATTATAAAACATGGAAAACTAAAAATTCAAAACCTGAAATGTCAGCAGTTGGAAGTTTTCATCCTCCTTTGCTCAGTGCTTAGTTGAACCATCTCTTGCAGCTATTACAGCCAGTAGTCTTTTTGGATAAGTCTCTATTAGCTTTGCACAAGATGATAGAGCAAAGTTTTCCCATTCCTACTTGTAAAATTGCTCAAGCTACGCCATGTTAGTTGGGGAGCGGTAGTGGACAGCAATATTGAGGTTTTGCCAGAGATGTTCCATCAGGTTAGATCAGGGCTGTGGATGGACTACTCAAGAACATCAATTTTCTTCATTTGAAGCTGCTCCATGTTTGCTCTGGCAGTGTGCTTTGGCTCATTGTCCTGTGGAAAGATGAATTCCTCCCCAGTTTAAGCTTTCCTGCAGAGGCTAATGGGTTTTCATCCAGGATCTCTGTATTTAGCAGTGTTCATCTTCCCATCCATCCTGACCAGATTTAGAGTCCCTGCTGCTGAAAAGCATCCCCATAGCTTGATGCTACCTCCACCTTACTTTACAGTAGGGATGGTGATTCGCGGCAGTAGATTTATCCCATGTATACCCTTATAGCCCAAGGGTATTATGGAGCCATGAACTTCATCTGCAGTTGCCGCCACTGACTTCTGCAGCTGACTCAGAGTGACTGTTGGCTTCTCAGTAGCCTCTCTTACAAGTGCCATTCTTCTCTGGTCACTAAGTTTAGAGGGGTGGCCTGACCTAGGCAGTATTTTTTCCGCTTTTTCACAATGGACTTCATTGAACTCCGAGGTATGTTCAGTACTTTTGAGAGGGTCTTTTACCCTTCCCCAGATTTGTGCTTTTCTGTTATCATTTCCCTGACTCATCTTGAATGCTCTTTTGTCTTAATTTTGGTTTGGTCTGGTAAAAATCTGTATCATGTTGGACCTTACAGTGAAAAGGCTTCTTTATTCTTATGAATTCATTGAAAACAGGTGATCCTCCAATTTTCTACGCCAACAAATTGGATGAGCTGGTGAGGTAATGTATTGCACCTGACGAAAATTAGCACAGTAATTGCAAAGTGGATGAATACTTTTTCAGCCCCACAATTTTTAAATTTTTAATAAATTGTTGACAGGTTTTGGAATGTTTCTTTTGATTTGACATGATGCAAAATGTTTTGCAGGTTAGCTCAAAATGTCCTACTTCAATATATTTTTAAATTTAAAAAATGAGACACTAAGATATGAAAATGGTTGTGGGGCCTGAATACTTTTTCGAGGCACTGTATCTCAAATATGATTGCATTAATCCTCACACACTTCGTAGTTTTTGACTGTACTTCTTTTAGTTGAGCAGCCTTAGTGACAGTCACACGGGATGTCAGCACCGTGTGTCAAAAGATAGGTGAGGCCACATTTGAACACATTTCTTAGAAACACACAATGAGCTACTTTCTTTAAAGCAACGAGTGAGAGAACAACATCTTGCAGGGCAAAAGCCATCTAAAAACAGCAAGTCTCAGCAGAAGTTTTATTTGAGACAATAAAAAAGGGAGGTGTAAACAGAGTGGGAGTGGGCCAGTGTCAGAGTGGTTAGGATTTGGCTCAACAGGCTTCAGTGAGAACAGGCAAGGAGAGTGTGAAACTCAAAGGTTTTAGAGAGAAGGCACAGGTAAATTGTTTTTTTTATTTTCTGTAAATCCTTGGTATTTAGTTCAGTGTAGGCAGGAATGCTCCTCCTGTGAGATGTAGGATTTCAGGGTACCTGACACTCTCCCTGATGTTTACACCTGTGCAGGAAATGCACCCAATTTCAGCTCCTGACTGACAAGGTCAAGGAACTGGAACTGGAGCTGATGCACTCAGGACTATTCAGGAAGCTAAAAACCTCACAGATGGAACTTTCACTGAGGTGATCACAACAAGGGTGCAGGCTTCAGGCAGGAAGTAGATGGGTACCAACCAGGAGAGGTAAGGAGAGTAAGCAATCAGGGCAAGGTTCCCCTATGGCCATTCTCCTCAGCAACAAGTACGCCCCTTTGGATAGTGTGGGAAGGGTGGGGTCGGGGGTGGCCTATCAAGGCACAGCGGCAGCAGGCACCAGACCAGTGGCACTGTGGCCATCTCTGAGGCTCAGCAGGGAAGGGTAAGTTCAGGCTGGAAAGTAGTGATCGGAGACTCGACTTGTAAGGGGACGGACAGGCGATTATGTGGCTGTGAAAGAGATACCAGGATGGTGCGCTGCCTCCCAGATGCTCGGATCCGGGATATCTTGGAGTGGCTGCAGGATTTTCTCAAGGGAGAGGGTGAGCAGCCAATGATCGTTGGGCATATTGGCACCAACGATGTGGGTGGAAAGGGGGAAGAAGTCCTGTGCAGAGAGTATAGCAAGAGGCCGAAGACCAGGACTTTAAGGTCGTAATGTCTGGATTGCTCCTAGTGCCATGTGCTGTTCGGTACAGGATGAATGAGTGGCTGAGGAACTGGTGCAGGGGGCTGGGTTTCAAGTTCTTGGATTATTGGAACCTGTTCTGTGGTGGGGTGACCTGTACAAGAGGGATGGGTTGCATCTAAACAGGAGGGGAACCGGGAGGTTCTCTCGTGCTGCTCAGGAGGGCTTAAACTAGTTTGGCAGGGGGATGGGGAACCGGGGAACCAGAGAACCAGGTCAGAAAGTGGAGTGATGAAGAGGAAGGTCGACGTCAGGGCCGGTTAAAGCAGATATGATAGGATGGAACAGGTCATTTGAAAGTGTTTGTAAACACTTCAGATGTGTAAAATGGTAAAAGTGATGAACTTAGAGCATGTTGTAACCATTATAGAGACTTGGTTGAGAGAGAGGGACAGGAATGGGTGCTTAATATTTCAGGATTTCGATGTTGTAGAAAAGATAAGGAGGTAAAAGAACAAGAGGGGTTGCACTACTAATCAGGGACAATATTAAATCTACACTCAGAGGGGACATAATGGAGGGCTCGTTCACTGTGTCTATGTGGGTAGAACTCAAAAATGGGAAGGGTGTTTATGGAATCTTGCTGTGCTGCAACATCTGCCCTCCCTCCATTGATGAGTACCTGCTCAAACGATGTCATTGCTTGTGAAGTGCTTAGGAATGCTCTTGCCCCATTTGTCCACTTCACCTCATTTCACTTCTGTCACAAACACAGTGTTTTTGTTTTCTTCCTTTTGGCCTCAGTGCTTCCTGCTTGGGAGCTCTAGCAGTGGTGCCTGCTGATTAGGAACAAGTTTAGACCTCACAAGAGCAGTGGGAATGGGGTCCTGGGCACGCGGTTCTTTGTGATTGCTGCTTATAGTACGCTGTCTCCCAGTTTGCTCTGTGTAATGTGATGGGATTACCTGAGTCCCCCCACCGCTAAACTCGTTCATGCAGGTATTGTATTGGGTATTCCACATCTCTCCATTGCATCTTGTGACATTCCTTTATCTACTAGAATCAGCCTTGTGCATTACCCAGATTCTGTGACATTGCTTCACCTGTTGTCAGCCATTTGTCTTTACTGTCAGAGGCCCTGCTCTGTTCCAAGGAGGTCCCATTGCCGTACAAGAATGCACTTCTGTACCCCACTGGCATGGCACCTGATTTCTTTTTTCAGCTGGTGGGCAGTCCTCTGCTACAGCAATACTAAGAAGCTTTCCTGGATTAAACAATCGATGTTTCCGGCCAAGACCCGTCATCGGGACTAGAAGGGGGAGGAAGCCAGAGGAAGAAGATGTGGAGAGGGGAAGGAGTACAAGCTGGCAGATGATAGGTGAGACCAGATGAGGGGGAAGGTGGGGTGAAGTCAGAAGCTGGGAGGGGATTGGTGGAAGAGGTAAAGGGCATGAAGAAGAAGGAATCTGATTGGAGAGGACAGTGGACCATGGAAGAACGGGAAGGAGAAGTGGAACCAAAGGGAGGTGATGGGCAGGTGAGAAGAGGTAAAAGGGGAACCAGAAAGGGGATGTGAAAAAGAGAGAAGGGGGAGAAACTACTAGAAGTTTGAGAAGTTGATGTTCATGCCATCAGGTTGGAAACTACCCAGACAAAATATGAGGTGTTGCCTCATCATGACGATAAAGTAGACCATGGACAAAAGCATTGACTGTTCGGTCTGCCCCATAAATACTGCCTGATCTGCTGAGTTCCTCCGGCGTTTCGTGCGTGTTGCTCAAGATTTCCAACCTCTTGTGGTTAAGAAGCTTTTAATGCAGCCTCCAGAAGCTCTCAACACAAACTCCGTGCTGCATCCTGTCAACGTGGACGTGGTATTAAAAGCGAGCCAAACCCATACAGCTCCAGCATCCCTGAAAATCTCGATGAGTCCTTCACAAGATGCACATTGAAAGATGTAGCCAGTTGGTGCGTGGATGGGGCACAGAGGCAACCAACCTGAGATTGATACTGACTAGGACACTGCAAAACTCTTTGAAATGTACCAAAGGAACTTGTAAGTCCATCCAAAAGGCAAATTAAAATTGGAATAGTATTCCAATTTTACTAAATTGTAGCAATGATAATTCTTAGTAAATTGTAGCAATGATAATAATCCAATCCGAGATCATAGCACGGCAAAGGAGGCAGCTGTTTGGTTAATGATGACTTGAGTTTCCAAACCATCCATCTCTCCTGCTCCTGGTGATTAAGAAGCATTGTAAATGCAAACCATCCTTCCTGCAATACAGGGGCCTACTTTCCGTTTCACTGCAACCGTGACAATCTGACAGTTTTGTAGATTTATTCATAATGTGTATAAAACCTCTTTCCTGAAGCACACTTAATAGAATTGCTTCATTTAACACGCAGGAGCCCTTTGGTTCATTGCTCCCGTACTAAACCAACGGATCTTTATAGACTCAAACAACAGGAATTCCGCAGATGCTGGAAATTCAAGCAACACACATCAAAGTTGCTGGTGAACGCAGCAGGCCAGGCAGCACCTCTTCCTAGAGATGCTGCCTGGCCTGCTGCGTTCACCAGCAACTTTGATGTGTGTTGCGGATCTTTATAGACTGTTTGCTTTGTGTTTGTATAACCACTACAGGGACCTAAATAATTCTGAACTTGTATAATTACTCATTATTTCTGCTGCCAACTATTGTTAGCTGCAGACGACGAGATTATCTGAGTGTGAGCTGTTTATCAGTATCCATAGTATATTTTAAGACAATTATTAGAAGGCTGATATCGACTGGACCGCTAATATCTAGCTGGCACATAATTTCCATTAATGGCTGTCTGCTGCTGCCTGATATTATCGCAGGTCATAAAATGCAGAAGATGCAAAGCTGCAGGGTAGTGCAGACGTCGTGTTTGGAAATGGGCAGGTGATAGGTAAAGCAGGGTGGGGGGAGACTACCTGACAGGGCTGGTGGTGGTCAGAGTTCAAAGTACATTTATTATCAAAGTGTGCATGCGGTATACAGCCCTGAAATTCGTCTCCCCCCACGGGCAGTCACGGAACAAAGAGCGACCGTGGAACCAACCCGTTCAAAGGAAAACACCAAACCCCCTGCACCCCCCAAGCGCAAACGGCAACAATAAGAACAATCGAAAACGCAAAAGGCATATTTCAGTACGGTTTGTTAGAGTGTTAGAATTGAGTTGCTGAATAGTAAGTTGGGAATCGAGGACTGGCGTTTAGAGGTTTGGAGGACGACCCCGTGGAGCTCAGTTCCAAGGTGCTGGCTGCTTTATCTTCCCCCACTATTCCTCCCCTCTCTTCATGAATGGTCTTTAGAACGACAGTGTATTGGTGCATACATCGGCCAGGTAATAATTTGCATTATTTCTATGAAGTCAAGAGCAGGTTACAGACAGGAATCCTGGCCATTTTATTTTCTGATCCTACCCAAGAGTGAAAACCAATGAAGGCACTCCCCTAACTCCCACAGCCGAGGCCTGAATCCCCTTCAATGATTCCTTTACTAATCCAGTCACTGAGAAGGTTGTTACTTTATTTTGATTTATTTTTGTTATTTTAACCTTTATGATTGACTTTACCAGTGTTTCCCCTTCTGTGGAAAGGTGTGTCAGTGCTGTAGCATGGTGCTGAGAGAGTATCAGAGATGGATCGTCTTCTAAACGACACTTTCAACTGATGTCTTGTGTGCCCAGAGGTGAACAGCAGAAATACCTCAGGATTCCTGGCCAATGTTTATCGCTCAGTCACAGCATCACCAAAATGCATTTTCTGCTAATTATCACACAGCTTTTCTTGCGAGCTTGCTGCGTGCACGTTGGCTCTCACGACAGTACACTTCCAAAGGTGCATCACTGGCAATCCAAGTGTTTCCTGTTTTTAACCATGTATAATCACACTAAGTACCAGTTCACTTCATCATCTTAAATACAAGAAATTCTGCAGATGCTGGAAATCTTGAGACACACACAGAAGATGCTGGGGGAGCTCAGCAAGTCAGGCAGCATCTACGGAGGGGAATAAACAGTTGACGATTCGGGCCAAAACCCTTCATCGGGAGGATCCCCCCTCTGCCCACCTTCTTCTGCTGGCTTCTGCCCCCTTTCTCCAGTTCTGAGAACGGTATTGGCCCGAAACATTGACTGTTTTTCCCCCCTTCATAGATGCTGTCTGACTTGCTGAGTTTCTCCAACATATTGTGTGTGTTGCTCACATTATCATCAGGAGGCTGTCTCTCAGGCTGTACTGGATACTATAGAGAGAGAGTAGAGGAGATTTACCTTATGAGAATAGGTTGAGTGAACTTGGCCTTTTCTCCTTGGAGCAACAGAGGACGAGGTGACCTGATAAGATGATGGGAGGCATTGATTGTGTGGATAGCCAGAGGCTTTTTCCCAGGGCTTACACAAGGGGGCATAGTTTTAAGATGCTTGGAAATAGGTACTGAGGGGATGTCAGAAGTAAGTTTTTCACACAGAGAGTGGTCGGTGCGTGGAATGCACTGCCAGTGACAGTGGGGGAGGCGGATACAATGGAGCCTTTTAAGAGCCTCTTAGATAGGTACATGGAGCTTAGAAAAATAGAGGGCTATGCGGTAGGGAAATTCTAGACAGATTCTAGAATAGGTTACATGGTCGGCACAACATTGTGGGCCGAATGGCCTGTAATGTGCTGTAGATTTCTATGTTCTATGTTTCCATATCCTGCAGAGGAAAGCAGAGAGGTGTGAAAAGAGTTTTCCTGCATATGAGAGGAAAGTAGGCATTTTAGAGGCTGCGGTAGATGTGGGAATTCCTTTTATGGTCGGAAAGGTGGGGTTGGGGGGGGAAGGGATACTGCTGACACAGGCTGGGATCTCAGGGTACAGTATGTACGCAGAAAATCCAAATTCATTGTCACCTGTACAAGCGTACGTAATCATAGGTGGGGGGGTGATCCTTGATGATGGATGTTGCCTTCTTGAGTCATTCTCTCATGTAGAGATGCTGACTCAGGAAGGCAGGACAGCAGCTGTGTTTCATATGGAGTTTGAGAAGGTTTGGTATGTCACTGAAAACTGGAAAATTACTACAGATGTACTGTGGAGAGCATTCTCACTGGCTGCATCACCATCAGTAGAGAGCTGTAAGCTTAGCTCCATCACGGGCACCAGCCCCCGTAGTATCCAGGACATCTTCAAGGAGCGATGCCTCAAGAAGGTGGCGTCCATCATTAAGGACCCTGTAAACACAAAATAATCTGCAGATGCTGGGGTCAAAGCAACACTCACAACACGTTGAAGGAACTCAGCAGGTCGGGCAGCATCCGTGGAAACGATGAGTCGACGTTTCGGGCCAGAACCCTTCGTCAGGACTGTAGGGGGAAGGGGAAGGGGCAGAGGCCCTATAAAGAAGGTGGGGGGAGGGTGGGAAGGAGAAGGCTGGTGGGTTCCAGGTGAAAAACCAGTAAGGGGAAAGATAAAGGGGTGGGGGAGGGGAAGCAGGGAGGTGATAGGCAGGAAAGGTGAGGAAAGAATAGAGGAAAACACAATGGGTAGTAGAAGGAGGCAGAACCAAGAGAGAGGTGATAGGCAGCTGGAGGAGGGGGCAGAGTGAAATAGGGATAGGGGAAGGGAGGGGGAGGGAATTACCGGAGGTTGGAGAATTCTATGTTCATACCAAGGGGCTGGAGACTACCTAGACGGTATATGAGGTGTTGTTCCTCCAACCTGAGTTTAGCCTCATCATGGCGGTAGAGGAGGCCATGTATGGACATATCTGAATGGGAATGGGAAGCAGAGTTGAAGTGGGTGGCTACTGGGAGATCCTGTCTGTTGTGGCAGACGGAGTGGAGGTGCTCGACGAAGCGGTCCCCCAATCTGCGTCGGGTTTCACCGATGTAGAGGAGGCCGCACCAGGAGCACCGGATGCAATAGATGACCCCAACAGACTCACATGTGAAGTGTTGCCTCACTTGGAAGGACTGTTTGGGGCCCTGAATGGTGGCAAGAGAGGAGGTGTAGGGACAGATGTAGCACTTGCGCTTACAGGGATAAGTGCCAGGTGGGAGATCTGTGGGGAGGGACGTGTGGACCAGGGAGTCGCGGAGGGACTGATCCCTGCAGAAAGCGGAGAGGGTTGGAGAGGGAAAGATGTGCTTAGTAGTAGGGTCCTGTTGAAGGTGGTGGAAGTTGTGGAGGATAATGTGTTGGATCCGGAGGCTAGTGGGGTGGTAGGTAAGGACAAGGGGAACTCTGTCCCTGTTGTGGTGGCGGGAGGATGGGGTGAGAGCTGAAGTGCGGGAAATGGAGGAGATGCGGGTGAAGACCCCGTCACCCAGGTCATGCCCTGTTCTCATTGCTACCATCAGGAAGGAGGTACAGAACCCTGAAGACACACACTCAGCAATCCAGGAACAGCCTGTTCCCCTCTGCCACCTGATTTCTGAATGGACATTGAACCCATGAACACTACCTCACTACTTTTTTATTTCTATTTTTCACTAATAATTTAATTTAACTTCTTTACATATATGTATTTACTGTAATTCACATTTTTTTTCTCTATTATTACATATTGCATTGTACTGCTGCTGCACAGTCAGCAAACTTCACAACATATATTGGTGATAGTAAACCCAATTCTGATTCTAAGGTATTACCGATGGTGAGGATGTATTGGGCTGTGCTCACTACTCTCTACAGCTTCTTTCTGTGCATTTGAATTGCCAATCCAGACCACGGTCCATTCAGAAAGGATAGTCTAGTCTATGTTGGCCAGTGTGCTAAAATGTCGCAAGGGCTGGGTAAAGGAAACTGCTTTCATTGGAAGTCCATTAGTTTGACTCACAGCCCTAGTACCACTTGCACTGAGTGTAAGAACTCTTTGTTTGCTACTTGCCACGTCCACCCAAAATCAGATTACCTCGAGTCTATAGAACACCTCTTCTACAGAATTTCCCTTCTTTCTGGAAATGCCGTGCTGGCTAAAGGTGAGGGAGGACCAGACATAATGGACACTGGGATTTTGGCAGTGCAGGCTCAGTCATCCCTCAGGGTGCTGGAGATAAGTGCAGCAGAGAGCCAAATGAGACCCCTGCTGACTGAGTGAGAGAGTCTAAACAAAAAAAATTACACTGCGTGCAGCACCCACAGAATGCTGGAGGAACTCAGCAAGTCGAGCAGCATCTACAGAGGGTCTTTATGAAGGACTACAGCCCAAAACATCGTCTGTTTATTTCTGCCCGACTTGCTCAGTTCCTCAAGCATTTTCTGTGTGTTGCTCAAGATTTCCGGCATCTGCAAAATCGTTCACGTCTCAATTAAACAGTGTGGGCGTTTGACCATAAAATTTCAAGTCTGACAGGTATTTTGGCGAAAGAGGCAACAATGGATTGAGTACAACACGAAGTTTAGGCCATTCAGCCAATCAAGTCCTTGCCAGCTCCCAATAGTCCTGCTCAACCTCTCATTTTCTCCATGCCCCTACAAATTATTCTCTGTCTCATGTCCCTCAAGTGTCTGCTGATTCTTTTGTTTTGCTATTTACCTACACTAAGGGCTGTTTTTACTGTAGCCAGTTAACTTGTCACCATGTCTTTGTGATGCCGGAGGAAAGCAGAACATCTGGAGCTGTATTGTGATATTACTTGCTGTTACTTAGCCACACATAGATTTGGGTTAGCTGGTGCACATCTCTCATTATTCTCTTGGCTGAAGTGTAATGCCTTCACCTCTTGAGTCGGAGGAGCATGCATTCAACACCCACTCATGTTCAAGACCTCAGCTGACTCCATGTGTGGTTGTGTGGGGGAGTTCGGAACAGTGATATGAGTCACCGCAGACCTGAGTGGCTGCTGCTTCTGGGGTCTGGATAAAATCTATCAATTCTGCCTTGAATCTGCTTAGCAATGGAGCCTTTTGAGCTCAAAGATTCTAAAAGACTGTTACTCCTGGGGAGAACTTCCTCCTAAAAACTGTCCTGGATGGCCAGCCTCCCAAGTTGAGCATGTGATTCCAAGTTTGAAATATCGCTTCGATCCCCAGATTGAATCCCCCTGTCAATTATGAAGAAATGCATTCAGTGGCCACTTTATTAGGTATCTCCTGTACCTGATTAAATGGCCACCGAGTGGAGTGTAGGTTTGAGGTCTTCTGCTTCTGTACTCCGTCTTCTTCAAGGTTTGATGTGTCGTGTGTTCAGAGATGCACTTCTGCACTTCACTCTTGTAATGCGTGGTTATTTGAGTTACTGTTTCCCTCCTGTCAGCTTGAAGCAGTCTGGCTATTCTTCTCTGACCTCTCTCACTAACAAGGCCTTTTCACCCACAGAACTGCCGCTCACTGGATTTTTTTTGGTGTGAGTTTTCGCACTATTCTCTAAAAACCCTGGAGACTGTTGTGCTCGAAAATCCCAGGAGATCAGCAGTTTCCGAGATACTTAAATCACCTTGTCTTTCACCAACAATCGTTCTTAGATCCCATTTCTTCCTCATTCTGATGTTTGGTTTGAACAACAACTGAACCTCTTGACCATGTCTTAAGCATTAGGTTGCTGCCACGTGATTGGCTGATTAGATACTTGCATTAACAAGCAGGTGTACCTAATGAAGTGACCATTGAGTGCATGAGGATTTTATGAAATTTAAAGACAGGATGGTGGGTCTGAGTTCCAGTTTGCTGGGATCATGAGCAAAGAAATGATAGATATATATGAGCAGTTGGGTGTTCATATTAACCCTATCAAATCCCATGTTATGTTTCATTGAGACTTCCTCAAGTCTAACACCTTAGACTCAAAACCTTTGATACTTTATACTTCATTGTCGCCAAACAATTGATACTAGAGCATACAATCAACACAGCGATATTTGATTCTGCTCTTTGCGCTCCCTGGAGTACAAATTGATAGTAAATATAAAACATTTAAATTATAAATCATAAATAGAAAATAGAAAAGGGAAAGTAAGGTAGTGTAAAAAAACCGAGAGGCAGGTCTGGATATTTGGAGGGCATGGTCAGGATCCGTTCAGCAGTCTTATCACAGTTGGAAAGAAGCTGTTCCCAAATCTGGCCGTACGAGTCTTCAAGCTCCTGAGCCTTCTCCCGGAGGGAAGAGGGACGAAAAGTGTGTTGGCTGGGTGGGTCATGTCCTCGATTATCCTGGCAGCACTGCTCCAACAGCGTGCGATAGATACCCCACAGGAGATTCCCAAACAATATTAGAGCATTTGAGGTTGGGAGGACTTTGCTGGTGAGGTCCAGGGATTGGGTAATGGACAGAGAGCAAACAGGTGAGTTTGGGTCAGGAAGTTGTGACTAGTGGAGTCTCACATGGATTATTGCTGGGACCCCAGCAGTTCATGGTCAATATACAAGCATTATATTACAGAAGTAAGTGCCATCTACCCTAATTTGTAAAAGTCAGATGAAATAGTGGATTGTGAGGCGGATATGGGGAGGTATCAAATAGATTTCGACAAGCCAAGTGAATGGGTAAGAACATGGAAGATGGACTAATGTGTGAAAATGGAAGATTAAATGGATACGGGGAATTTTAGAGGCAAGTTTTTTTTACACAGAGTGGCGTGTGTGTGGCAATGTACTGCCTGGGATAGTAGTAGAAGTATATTTAGAATATTTAAGAGACTCTTAGGCACATGGATGAAAGAACAGTTAAGGGCTATGTAGGAGGGAAGAGTTAGATTGATCTTAGTGCAGATTAAATGTCTGGCACAACACTGTGGGCTAAAGGGCTTGTACTGTGCTTCAGTGTTCCTTGTTCAGTCATTTAGGACAAACAGGAATGCAACAGAACACAAAGAAATGCAGTTTTGAAGCATGAGAGGAAACCTCAGTGAAACAAAAAACTTTAACAGGGTTTGACAGGGCAGATGTGAGGATGAAGGCATATCTTGATCTGGGATCACGTTTTAAATTAATGACAAGAGAAAATTTCTTCCCAAGCATCGTAAGTTTTTGAGATTCTGTATTCAAGGGGTTCATTTGTTGAGTAGATTCAAAATGGGGATGATAGATTTTTGGACGCTAAGTGGAATATTTGGTTTGTGCAGGACAACGACAGTTGATCAATAGATTATTGAATAGCCGGGCTGCATAGCCTCACTGCTGACGTTGCCTTTTACTGTAAGATGTTTCGCATGGTATGTTTGCATCCCTCAGGATATGTCACCGTGTGAGGGCGAGGTAGGTGGTGTGGGGGTTCGGTTGTGTGAAGGGCACGGGGTCTGCTGGTGGATCAGAGCAGAAGGGGAGCGGCGCATTGAATGAGGCAGGTTCTACACTTGGCTAGATTCACTAGTGCTGCCGTTCAGATGAGAACTTGAATGGTGTGTGACTTGAAAAGCCCATTGCACTACTGAAGAATCATAGAACGTAGAACAGTACAGAGCAGGAAAAGGCCCTTCAGCCTCCAGTGTTGCATTGAACTGATTAATAATCAAATGCCCACCTAAACATGTCCCTTCTGACTACCCAATGTCCACATCCTTCCACTTTCTGCACATGCATGTATCTAGGAGCCTCTTGAACACTTCTATCGTATTTTACCTCTTCCTACCACCCCAGGCAGCATATTCCAGCCACTGGCCAATCTCACGGTAAAAAAAAAAGCACTTGCCCTTCAGATCTTGGCAATTTCTACTGCTGTCTCTTCACAATCGTGCCCCCTCATCATCTCCCGAGGTCAGGTACATCCAAGCTCAGAGCATCGCTGTGACGCTCCTCCATCACACTGTTAAACTGGAACACCCACCAGAGATATTTTACAGCTAACTTTTCCATTAAGTATTTCCAGCCCCATTATTGGTGAACCTCCTCCTCCTTCCTTGCTTAAAGTTAATGGTCTTTGCATCTCTAAGTTGGGCAATGGTAGCAGTGAGTCAGACCTGCCGATTACCACACATAGCATTGTGGTTTTATAGCTCACTGTGCAGGCACCACAATCGACTGGTGATCCTTTCTCTTGAACCTGTTCTATTTGTTATGCTGAACATGTTGCTTAATTAGAAGATAAATGTTCCAGAGACAGAAGCTGTCATTACTGGTTCCCACCACAAACTATTCTACCTACACACATCCTCCATCCAACCCACACCACCGGATCTAACTGCTCGCTACCTTGGTGAGTTTCCGAACAAACACTCTCACAGTTACTAAACCCAGCAGCTTCTGTCTCCGTCCTGTCACCCAGCCCGGCTCTTGATGCTGAGATCTTCACCACAGGCTTCCTTTCAGCCTCAATAACCCCCCCGGCCCATCAGAAACCATGCAGCCCAACCACCCGGCACCCTCGAGCTGGCCGCTCTGGTGAAGGGCAGCCCGCTGAACAGCTACTTCCCTTCCTGATGAAGGATCTCAGCCTGAAACGTTAACAGTTTACTCTTTTCCATGGATGCTACCTGGCCTGCTGCATTTTGTGTGTATTACTTTGATTTCCAGCATCTGCATGGTTGTGACTTCCCTTCAATCATTCAGTTCTCGAACCAACTGGCACAACCCTAATCACTATCTCAGCATGGCGACACTAGGACCACTTTACACTTTTGTATCTCATTGTGTTAATTCTTGTGTCATTTACGGTTTCTTGAGAATGTGATGTAAAGTTAGTTATCCATTGGGCCCGTGCGGGTGACCACAAGTAGTTACACTTATTCCTCTCCATGCCTTACCACTTCTTTAGCATTGTGTCTGTTGCCAGCTCGACACTCAACCCAGCACTGGTGAGCAAGTAGCCGGCTAGATTCGAACCCAGGACCACCCGCCTCGAAGTCCAGTGCTGATACCACTACACCACCAGCCAGCATCAGAAATGGCAATAAACTTGACTCTAACTTTACCCTGTTCTCGAAGCTCCAATACTTCCGTTTAAAACCTCCAGCCTTGTTTCCAAATCTCCAAACCTTGCCTCCAAATCTCCAAGCCTTGCCCTCCTTATTTCTATAATCCCCCTCTGGGTACTTTGTGCTACCAATTATGCCCACTTCCAAGTTTCTTGTGCCCTGAGTTCTGGAATTTGATCTCTAAACCTCTCTACTTTTCTCCCTCTTACATTTTGCCTCTTTGGTTAAAAGCTATTCCCCTCCATTATATCCTGATGTGGCTCACTATCAAACTCAGTTTGCCCGTCACAGACATAAATGAACCTGAGACATCAAAGACGTGTTGCCCCATCACAAGCTATTTATTATTGCTGTATTTACTTAAATTGACTTCAAGAGCTGTGAAGTAATGTTCTGTAAAATCCCAGAAGACCACAATTGGAATATTGTGTTCAGTTCTGGTTGCCTCACTGTAGGAAGGATGGTGGAAGCTTTACAGAGAATGCGGAGGAGATTCACCAGGATGTTGCCTGGATGAGAGAACATGTCATTTAAGGATAGGTTGAGCGAGCTAAGACTTATCTCTTCAGAGCAAAGGAGAATGAGGTGACTTGATAGAAATGTACAAATTGATAAAAAGTTTAGATCAAGTGGACAGCTGGATACTTATTCCCAAGGATGGAAATGGGTGTTATGAGAGGACGTAATTTTAAGGCAATTAGAGGAAAATATAGAGGGGGGTGGATGTTGGAGGTAGATTTATTTCACACAGTGCTGGGTGTGTGGAATTGGCTGCCAGGGTGGTGGTTGGCAGAGGAAGATACGTTAGGTGTATTTAAGAAACGTTTGGATAGACAGATGGGTGATAGGAAAATGGAGGGTCATGTAGGAGGGAAGGGTTAGTTTAAAAGGTCGGCACATCGTGGGCCAGAGGGCCTGTACTGTGCTGTAATACCCAATGTTATACGTACAACTTGCATTTGATACTTTCTCCGTTCAGGGGAATGGTTGTCAGGCTGCCCTGCACAGAGCCCTGATGGAGAATTCATTGTTTGGTAAGCCTGGGACACTGAGACTGAAGAAGGCCTGATTCTGGTAGGCCACAGAAACTGCTGTACATCTCTTTAAGGTTGTTTGCCAAAGCAGCTGGGTGAATTTTGAAAGCAGAAGCAGCCTCGCAGCAGTATTACAGAGTACTGCATTAACACTTCAAAATGGAACAAAAATAACCTACACGTCTTCACACGTGTAGCCCTAAGTGGATCTGTGGATCAGAATGATCACAAGCAACGTTTTGTTTTGACTTTCAAAAGTATCTTCAGAATACCCGGAGAACTCTTTCACCACCCCAGGGGACAGTTTTCTGATTGTCCTCAGTAGTGAGTGTGCCATTTAATTGCAGCAGTTATCTCATTTTCAAAGACCGCTGTTTGCCATTTGGGTTTCACTGTTCTGTTCCCAGGAGCTTCTGCACAACAGAAAGAAAGGAAGCTTTAGCGCAGAGAGACTGGATGGACAGAAGTAGCAAAGACACTGACCCTAGGCTAAGAAGTATCTTCCCAGTGATGTTAATTTAAACTATTCACGTTGTCCCAACACTGAATGTTCTTCTGAGGTGAACCATTGATTTGGGCTTTCTTCCAGGTGCGGAGAATGACGGGAGTTCTGGTAGCTGTTGGACAGGGCAAGCTAATGCCCCGGCGTGTTGCCGAGCTACTGGAGGTCCGTGACTCCAGAGCCTATCCGGGGAATCTTATAGCCCCACCAGACGGCCTCTTTTTGAAGAGCGTGGAATACGATGAGAAGGGTAAGGGGCAAAGTGTGCAAAAGCTGAGTGTATCTTGACTCCTGATCTTTGCATACAAGAGAAAGCACAGGAAAAGACGTTGTCCATTTCCTTCTCTCTCCCTGACACAGATACAGAAATGTGCCTCTGCCTGCAAGAGATATATGTATGTATCTCTCTCTCTCCCCTCCCCCTCTCGTCTCTCTCCCCTACCCCTCTCGTCTCTCTCCCCTACCCCTCGTCTCTCTCTCCACCCCTCTCGTCTCTCTCTCCACCCCTCTCGTCTCTCTCCCCTACCCCTCGTCTCTCTCTCTCCTCCCCCTCTCATCTCTCTCTCTCCTCCCCTCTTCTCTCTCTCTCCCTTCTCCTCTCTCTCTCCTCTCCTCTGTCTCTCCTCCCCTCCTCTCTTCTCTCCCCTCTCTCTCTCTTCCTCTCCTTCCCTCTCTCTCCCTGATATACAGTGTAGATATATATATACACACACATACATACTAAACAGATACATATGCAAGCATGACATGTACATACACAAAGGTGCAGGCACACAAAATATTTACACCATACACATGATCACTACTATATCTTAACGTAAATGCAGATACTAAATATGCACATACGTGATTTCTTAAAGGAGTGCATGCCCCCCTATATACCTGCAAACATGCAGATGTGCATTCATAATTACACACATGAATCCAACTTGTACATATGCAGACATTTTTAGAGACACAACTCGTAAATATACACGCAAACATGAGGAATTCTGCAGATGCTGGAAATTCAAGCAATACACATCAAAGTTGCTGGTGAATGCAGCAGGCCAGGCAGCACCTCTAGGAAGAGGTACAGTCGACGTTTCGGGCCAAGACCCTTCGTCAGGGCTAACTGAAGGAAGAGTTAGTGAGAGATTTGAAAGTGGGAGGGGGAGGGGGAGATCCGTAATGATAGGAGAAGACAGGAGGGGGAGGGATGGAGCCAAGAGCTGGACAGGTGATTGGCAAAAGGGATATGAGAGGATCATGGGACAGGAGGCCTAGGGAGAAAGAAAAAGGGGGAGGGGGGAAAACCCAGAGGATGGGCAAGGGGTATAGTCAGAGGGACAGAGGGAGAAAAAGGAGAGAGAGAAAAAGAATGTGTGTGTATATAAATAAATAACGGATGGGGTACGAGGGGGAGGTGGGGTATTAGCGGAAGTTTGAGAAGTCAATGTTCATGCCATCAGGTTGGAGGCTACCCAGACGGAATATAAAGTGTGGTTCCTCCAACCTGAGTGTGGCTTCATCTTTACAAGTAGAGGAGGCCGTGGATAGACATGTCAGAATGGGAATGGGACGTGGAATTAAAATTTGTGGCCACTGGGAGATCCTGCTTTCTCTGGCGGACAGAGCGTAGGTGTTCAGCAAAACGATCTCCCGGTCTCTGTCGGGTCTCGCCAATATATAGAAGGCCGCACCGGGAGCACCGGATGCAGTATATCACCCCAGCCGACTCACAGGTGAAGTGTCGCCTCACCTGGAAGGACTGCCTGGGGCCCTGAATGGTGGTGAGGGAGGAAGTGTAAGGGCATGTGTAGCACTTGTTCTGCTTACAAGGATAAGTGCCAGGAGGGAGATCGGTGGGGAGGGATAGCGGGGACGAATGGACAAGGGAGTCGCGTAGGGAGCAATCCTTGCGGAAAGCAGATGTGGGGGGGGGAGGGAAAGATGTGCTTAGTGGTGGGATCCCGTTGGAGGTGGCGGAAGTTACGGAGAATAATGTGTTGGACCCGGAGGCTGGTGGGGTAGTAGATGAGGACCAGGGGAACTCTATTCCTAGTGGGGTGGTGGGAGGATGGGGTGAGAGCAGATGTGCGTGAAATAGGGGAGATGCATTTGAGAGACCCCTTGCCCATCCTCTGGGTTCCCCCCCCCCTTTTCCTTCTCCCTGGGCCTCATGTCCCATGATCCTCTCATATCCCTTTTGCCAATCACCTGTCCAGCTCTTGACTCCATTCCCCCCCCCCCATCTTCTCCTATCATTTTGGATCTCCCCCTCCCCCTCCCACTTTCAAATCTCTCACTAGCTCTTCCTTCAGTTAGTCCTGACGAAGGGTCTTGGCCCGAAACGTCGACTGTACCTCTTCGTAGAGATGCTGCCTGGCCTGCTGCGTTCACCAGCAACTTTGATGTGTGTCGTATATATACAGATATTTTTAGAGACACAACTCCCCCACACTTTCATACACTGGGCTCATGTATGAACCAACAGACAGTACATTCCAGCACATGTAAATGACAACTAAATGCTGGTCACCTGAACTCCAGCCAGTTAATTGTTGGCAGAGAAGTACAAGGAAATTCTCTTATCTGGAGAAAAACATGAAAGTGGAATAATTTAATTAACTGAATGTTACAGAAGAGGCATTGAGGCTCTATATTCAGTTAAGCATGGAGTTATTTTGCTGTTTAATGGCAGTGACCCATACTTTTTGCTTTCTGAAGCTGACATTAATTGCATACTATGTTGACAGGTTCCTCCATTTTTTTTTGCCCTCATTCCACCCAAAAAATTGTTGTTTTTGAGAGAAGACTTAGGTTGGCTCGGACAGGACGTTGCACTGTATATTCTCCACGCTGGATACGAGCTCCGCATTAGGTAGTTTTCTCCTAAGCTCTGTCAGGGACACCGCTGGTCAGACGACAAGCGTGGCACTGTTCGTGTACAGAGCATGCTTGCCTTGCATGTTTAAAGATGCTCAAGCTGCCGGCCGTCGTTGTGCCGAAATGCATGCCAGATGTTACAGCTGCAAGTCTTAGACAGATGTCAATGACCGTGTTTCTTCAGCGACTCGGTCCTGAAGGCTCCCAGAAACTGAACTGAGTGTTGCCATGGCAACTTTTTTAAAGCTGGTTTTTGTTTTGCATTGCAGATGTTTAAGTGGAACAGGACATAATTCAGTGACCGTGAACTCAGAATAAGCTGCTGCTTCCAGCTGTTACCAGGGCAAGTGGCATTGACGTTCATGGATGGTCTGGTCCCGTCGGTGACTTGTGCAACTTTCTTGTATTGCATAAACATACCTGGGTGTGTTTCAAATTATGGAGAAGTAAGAGTGTTGGATGGAGGCTATATTCTTATATATATTAATTAGCTTCCGAAATGTGACAGTGGAGATGGAAATGAGAGCCAGAACCTCCTAGTCCTTGCCCCAGATCCTGTGAAAAAGACCCGAGCAAACCCACTTCATTTCCTGAGGGAACATCTGAAGGATGCCCATCGAATTTTCCATCACCAACCACGTGAAAAGTCCCTGACAATCATCACATCCTCCCCAGCAATATTGAAGGCTATACAGTTGAAACCCTGCCGGTTTCCTTGTCTGCATAAGTCTAGGGAAGACACACTCCGGTCCCGCCAAAACCTGTAAGATTGAAACGGCTCTCCCACCACAAACTCCAGTTTGTGTGGATGCTGTGTAATTTGCAACCCTGTTACAACTCAGTGCCAAGAAGTAACAGACAGCACCCTGCATGCAATTAAAGGAATTATATTTATGAATCTTAACTCAAGGGTCAGTAAAGAAAAGAAAGAAAAAACAACAAGGAGCCATTATAATTAAACAGTCAAACGTGCGCAAAGATGAAGCTCAACTCTTCCAGAAGTTATATTCACCAATTGTCAGTCGACCTCAGCATCTTGCTCTATCGAATCACGGTCCCCCACCAGGTCGAATCCATCGAATGTCTCCAGTGTCTTCTCCCTTCATTTCCCGCCGAACAATGGACCCCAGCTCACACCGGTGTCAGGCGCACGACAGAAAACCCACTCCCCTGCTTGGATGGCTCACATTCCAAAGCACCTGTCATCTGCAACCATAATCCAAACACCACTTCGCAGGCAGTGAAACCTTTCCCAGTGTGTTGCACAATGGTTCATGTCTTTAAGCAACCTGGATGAACAGGTAGTCGTGAACGGGATCGGAGACCACGTGCAGCTGAGGCTCTGCAGCAAGTTGGAGAGGAGAAGGTTAGAAGGTTTCTAACTTGTGGAAGTGATAGAAGATCACGTTTTACCAACACGGTTGTAATGAATCAGGAAGATAACCAGTGCACCCCAGGAGTCTTGTCTTTCCTATTGTGTCGGTTAAGAGGGTAGTAAGTTGATGTAGGTATTAAGTTTTGTTAAGTTCTACCTTTGATAGGTTAGTGGGATCAGTCTAGGGTGTGGGGGTTAGGAACAGTAACCACTTCCTGGCAAATCAGTGCAACACTTGAAGAATTTAAACTCAAATGATTAAATGCATCTAATATTTTAAAAATTCAATGGATAATAATGGTTACCATGGAATTATTGGATTGTTGGAAGAATCCAGTTGTTCACCAGTGTCATTCTGGATAGGAAACCTGCCGCCTTCAACCAGCCTAACCTTTGTGTGACTCCAAGCCAGCCGTACCCTGGATTTAGTTCTCTAAACGAGCACGTCACTTCAATAAAGCAAAATGTCAATTGAAGCTACAGTGTGCTGCCGTTTTTATAACTAGACTGCTGAAGTGTGTTCGTGATTACAGTTCACTTCCTCATCGATCAAGATGTAGAATTTGTTTCCTTATAATGTAGTGGAATTGATACCAACTGTGGCAAAGTTTAAAAAGGGAACAGTACTTGTTCCCTACGTCTTTGCAAGCTTTGGTTCACTCCTGACATCAAGTTAGAGGACACCGCATTTCATGGTCTAGTGAATTTGCTGTGGCATTGGTCAAGGTAAGGAAACAGTGTGTTTGAAAGAGTTACTGGGCATGGTAACGGGATCTCTAGGAAAGCATTCACAATGCGATTGGATAGACTTGAGTGTTCAGGGGCATGGATACTTGAATCCTGAGGAAATACATCATGAGTATTTGGATAGGTTGAGGTGATGAGGTGCAGGTCATGTCAGGTCAGGATTTGAACTGGTATCTGGGACACTGGGCAGTTTGGCAAAGGTTGGGCAAGTGAATGGTTATAGTGCTAGTAGTCAGTGGGAAGTGTCTTTGAGGTCAGCAAACAACTTCCTTACACCCTGAGCTGAAGTGGTCAGATTGTTACCAGTAAAGCACGGCTGTGCGCTATCAAAGCTTTACTCTTTGTCGGAGAAGGTTTCATAATCTGACATGTATTTTATTTTCAAAAAAATGTGAACACAGCTGGATAGTGTGAGGGGCGACTATTCCTGGGAGGATTCCGTTTGGTCACATGGCTCTTGGGGTTTTTTTTTATCTTGGTCCAGTTAACTGCAGGCGTGAGGGAGGGTCGTTTATCCCGGGTTTCCATCAGCCTGCTCCAGCGCAGTGTCTGATGCACATGAAGGCATCGGCTGAGGTGGAGGAGAGCAGTCAACCAAAGCAACTCTCCCCCACCCCCCCCCCCAGTGCTTTAATGGTGTTTCATTGCCTTTGTGTGAAATTCACTTGTGATTTATATTTCAGTTCCCCATTATTGAAAATAAATTTATTTTAAAAGACAGTCACAGTCCTGAACTATGTCTTATGGTTAGTGCAAGGGCTTAGACATTTATGAAGGTGCGTGGAGTACAGGAATTGGGATGTTACGTTAAAGTTGTATAAGATGTTGTTGAAGGCAAATTTGGAGTTCTGCGCACCTACCTGCACAGGAAAGGTATCAATAAGATTGAAAGAGTGCAGAGAACACTTTTTAAAAGTTCGTTTACGGGATGTGGGCGTCGCCAGCGAAGCCAGCATTTATTGCCCATCCCTGGTTGCCCTTCAGAAAGTTGCACTTCAAAGGATGTTTTTGAGAGGACCTGAGTTATAGGTTAGGACACTATTCCCCGGAGCGTAGGAGAATGATTTGAAATTCAGCAGAGGTATGACGAGTACAGACAGGGTCAGATGCAAGCAGGCTTCTTCCACTGATGTTCGGAGGTCATAGGTTAAGAGTGAAAGGTGAAATATTTGAGGGGAACCTGAATAGGAACAACTTCACTCAGAGGGTGGTGAAAGTATGAAATGTGCTGCCAGAGGAAGTGGAGGATGTGGGTTTCATTGCGACTTTTTATTCTCCATACATAAGAGGGAGAACAAAAGTTCATCAGACCGACTCCTTGACTGCAAGGACTGCTGTGTGAGAAGAAATCTAATGACGTATTATTGTATATTTCCTCATGAGCTCATTCAGCCCATCAGGTCTGCACTGTCTTGGAGTATTCTCATCCGTTCCATTCCCCGTGTATCTCCCTGCAACCAGTTCTCCCGCGCAAGCCCAGCAACACACATCCTCGGTTCTCCTCACTTACCGGGTGATCACCTAACAGCCAGCACATCTGTGGGATATGGGAGTAAGTCAGTGCATCCAGGGAAATGCAGACATCACGGGGAGAGCGTATGAGCTCCAGGCAGACATCACTGGAAGTGGGGATTGAACCTGGGATTACTGGAACAGTGAGACAATGACATAACCTGTAGCGCCACTGTGAACCTTTGAGCATTCTGCCTGGGTTAGACAGGTCGCTGGGGAGTCCAGCATGAGGGATATGGGAGATATTTGGAGTGAGATGAGTAATTCTTTCCACGTGGGGCTGGTGTCCCTGGAGTTCACGAGCACAGAGGTCAAATCGCTGAATATCTTCAGGAAGCAGGGAAATAGATTTCTGGACTCAAGGCATTGAAGGGTATGGAGATGGGACAGGAGCATGATATAGGCCTTCCCTGGGTTGTTTTATGGGCATACAAAGTTGATTTCATCCACAAGTCAGGAAATACAGAAAATCATTCAGTGCAATAACCTTATCTCCACAGTATTGTAATGTAAGGTCAATTAACATGAACTTCCCCTAGCTAATATCAATGTTACAGAATCAGGATGTCCTAGCTCATTGGCTGGTTTTAATGGGCTCAAAGTATCAGTGGATGTTACATTCTTCAGTAGAGTTTCATAGCACAGTGATTGCTTGCCAACTTCCGAAGCAACTGTCTTACGCGGCCTCCCACAGTGAAACTGGTGTCCTGACTTCAATGGTGTCTGATTACTGTGGGGAGTTTGCATGCAAACAAGTTCTTTTTTTCAAGACTGCTTGAATTTAATATTTCTGGGAGCTCATTTGAACATGCTGGGGTATCCATAATGCAGGCATAAGTAACTTAGGAAGGATCTGTGTTGGGGCAGTGGATCAGACATGATTGTATTGAATGACTGAACAGTCCACTGCTTTTTGTTTCAATTACTGTAGCTGATAGCTGTCTGTACACTGTCATGGAATTGGTTTATTATTGTCACATTACCAAGCTTGTTGTGTATACTGTTCATACGGATTATACAGATTAGGGCGGAGTGGTACCGTACTGGTTAACATAATGATACGACAGCGCCTGTCGCTGTCTGTAAGGAGTTTATACGTACTCCCTGTGATCGCGTGTGTTTCCTCCCACATTCCGAAGATGTACAGATTAATAGGTGACGTGGGCTCGTTGGGCTGGAAGGACCTGTATCTCTAAAATAAAATAAAATAAATCAAATCATTACACAGTACATTGAGGTAAAGCAATAATAATGCTGAACAGCTACAGAGGAAGTGCAGAGCAGGTACAGTAAACGATAAAGTGCAAGATCATAATGAGGCAGATTGTGAGGCAGGGATCCAACTTACTACACTAGGAAACCATTTAATAGTCTTATTACAGCAGGGTAGACGCTACTCTTGAGACTGGTGGTGTGCTTTCAGACTTCTACATTTTCTGCCCAGTGGAAGAGGGGAGAGAAGTGATGGTCTGGGGTGGCTGGAGTCCTTGCTTACGCTGGCTGCTTTGCTAAGGCAGCAGGTCCACAGAGGGGAAGTTGGTTTCGGTGATATGCCGTGTCTTGTCCACAGCTCTGCAGTTTCTTGCAGTCATTTGCAGAGCAAGTTTTCCACTGAGGCAAGGGGAGAAAGAAACCAGAGGACATGGGTTAAGGGTGAGGGGCGAAAAGTTTAAAGGGAACATTAGCGGGGGGCTTCTTCACACAGAGAGTGGTGGGAGTATGGAATGAGCTGCCAGATGAGGTGGTAAATGCGGGTTCTTTTTTAACATTTAAGAATAAATTGGACAGATACATGGATGGGAGGTGTATGGAGGGATATGGTCCATGTGCAGGTCAGTGGGACTAGGCAGAAAATGGTTCGGCACAGCCAAGAAGGGCCAAAAGGCCTGTTTCTGTGCTGTAGTTTTTCTATGGTTTTAATTGCCAAACCAAGCCCTGATGCTTCCAGATAAGAATCTCTTCCGTGGAGCATCACTAAAAATTGGTAATGGTTCAAAGGGACATGCCAAATTTCTTTAGCCTCCTGAGGAAATTGGTGAGCTTTCTTATCTGTGGTGTCAACATGGGTTAGACCAGGACAGGCTGTTGGTGATATTAAAAACGTAAACACGAGAAATTCTGAGTGTGTTGTTGGTGATATTCACTCTTCGGAACGTGAAGCTCTTGACCCTCTCAACCTCAAGACCATTGATGTAGACAGGAGCATCTGACACCACTCCCCCTTTCTGAAGTTACTGACTAGCTTCTGTGTTTTGCTGACACTGACAGAAAGGTGGGTTTCATGACACCATGCTACAAAGTTCTCTATCCTCTTTCCTGCTCGTCGTTATTTGAAATTACGTCCTGCTACGGTGGTATCACCTGTGAACTTGTAGATGGAGTGAGAACAGAAACCTGGCCACACTATCGTGAGCACATAGCGAGTTGAGTATTGTTGACTGAGGACACAGCCTTGTGGGGCACCAATGTTTAGAATAATCGTGGCGGAGGTGTTACTGCCTATCTTCACTGATACTCAGGAAGTCGAGGATCCAGTTGCAGAGGGAAGCATTGACTCCCAAGGTCTGGAGTTTGATTGGAATACTGATGATGAGTTTGACTGGAATAATAGTACTGAAGGCAGAACCGTGGTCAATAAACAATAGTCTGAGGTAGGTGTCTGTACTGTCCAGATGCTCCAGAGATGAGCGTAGGGCCAGGGAGATGGCGTTTGCCAAAGACCTGTTTCGGCAATTGGTAAAATGCAGAGGACTGCGGTTGTCTGGGAGGCTGAGAATGTCCTGAGCACTAACAAGATGTCATTGGAAGAGATGCAAACTCGCTCTGCTGCACTACCATAGTGTCAGAACACTGATTCAGGCCAGCCTCAGCACACAATAGGGCAGGTCTATAGCCAAAGTCTCCCCCTTGTGATGCGCAATACATAGATTTGCAATAGGAGCTCTCAATATGATGAGATAGTAGGAGGAACATCAGTAAAGAGGAGACAAGAGGCTGAAGTCCCATAGTTGTTACTGATCCAGCCCAGGCGTACCAAAGCTACTTAACTGATACCCATTCACCTCCAGTGCTGTCAGCCCATATTGAACAGCTAAAGATATCATTCTGGCCAAGTTCTATGACTGTAGCCAAAGCAACGACGCTCTGGACATGGGACAACCTCAGGTTTTGCTGTTGGAAATGAATGTGGGCAGTGGGCACCCTAGCACTCTACCTAGGTACTTCAAAGTCCAAAGTAAATTTTATTAATAACAAGAACATGAGATAAAGTCCTTAAAGTGAAATCATTGGTTGTAGAAACATTTCAATGATGAGGCAAGTGAGTGTTGTTATACCCTTTTATTCAAGAGCCTGGTGGTTGAGGGGTAGTAAGTGTTCTTTGACCTGCTGGTGGTGCGAGTTCTGAGGCGCATCTATTTCCTACCTGATGGCAGCAACAGGAAGAGGGCATGGCCTTGGGGGGGTGGGGATCTCTGATAATGGATGTGGCTTTCCTATGACAGTGTTTCACGTAGATGTGCTCAATGGTTGGGCGGGCTTTACCCGTGATGTACATCCCATCTTCTGTACTCAGTGCCATGACGACTGAGGGTAACCATGCCAAATACCTTCTTCATCACCCTGTCTACCTGTGTCGCCACATAGGTTTCCACTTACCATTTACAATGCAAGTCCTGCTCCAGTTTAACTTACCAAAATACCCCACACCTTGCACTTATCCAAGTTAAATTCTACCTGTCATTTCTTGGACCACAGGGTTGAGAGGGGTAAATAAATCAGGCATGGTTGAGTTGTAGCTCAGGCTCGATGGGCCAAATGGCCTATTTATCATGACCTTCCCCAATCTATTTTTCTCCCTCCTTTCCATTCCCCTTTCTGCTCCCCATGTGCGTTGTGTGTTAGTGAGAGCCCCTGGGCAAAGTTACCCACAATCTTCCTGATTGTGGTTAGAAGGCATTTCCTTACGTAAAACGAAAGGCAACTGGCCAATGAACTTCTGCACGAACAGGAAAGTGAGGGGATTCCAAGGAAAGCAATGTGATCCACACCTGTCACCCTATGTCATTAACCACACCAGCTGCTTAACGGCAGGCTGATGGGGATGATGCAGTCACTGAGTGAAAACACAAACTCAACGTTTTAGAAACAACTCTCCATCAGATTTCTGAATGGACATTGAACCAACTCATGAACATTACCTCAGTACTTTTGCTCTCTCTTTGTATTACTTACTTAATATTATATATACAGTATCTATAAAAAGTATTTGCCCCCTTGGAAGTTTTCATGTTTTATTGTTTTACAAAACTGAATCACAGTGGATTTAATTTGGCTTTTTTGACACTGATCAACAGAAGAAACTTTTGTGTCAAAGTGAAAACAGATCTCTACTAAGTGATCTAAATTAATTACAAATATAAAACATAAAATAATTGATTGCATAAATATTCATCCCTTTTAATACGACACACCAAATCATCACTGGTGCAGCCAATTGGTTTTAGAAGTCACATAGTTAGTTAAATGGAGATCACCTGTGTGCAGTCAAGGTGTTTCAATTGGTTGTAGTAAAAATACACCTGTATCTGGAAGGTCCAGCTGGTGGTGAGTCAGTATCCTGGCAAAAACGACACCATGAGACACAAAAACACTCCAACCAACTCCGCAATAGCTTATTGAAAAACACGTCAGGAGATGGATCCAAGAAACTTTCCAAGTCAGTGTATCTCCATCCCTTGGAGTACAGTGAAGTCAATCAAGAACTGGAAAGAATATGGCACGGCTGTAAATCTGCCTAGAACAGGCCATCCTCAAAAACTGAGTGACCGTGCAAGAAGTGGACTAATGAGAGAGGCCACCAAGAGACCTATACCAACTCTGGGCGAGTTACAAGATTCAGTGGCTGAGAAGGGAGAGACTGCGCATCCAACAACTGTTGCCGGGGTGTTTCGCCAGTCACAGCTTCATCTCCCATGGCAAAGAGAAAGCCACTGTTGAAAACAATAAAACATGAAAACTTCCAAAGGGGGAGGAGGTGAATATTTTTTTATAGGCACTGTATATTTCTTACATCACTTATTTTTTTATGTATTGCAGTGTGCTGCCATCACAAAACAACAAATTTCACAACTTGTGCCAGTGATACTAAACCTGATTCTGAAGCTCCTCTTAATGGTTCTCTCTGCACTTTGCGTAGATCCTTCCAAGAATGTATCAGTATGTTGAGTATTGGAATCAAAGGCCTCTGGCAGAAGGTCACCGGTGCCTCTAGTTGTAGATCCCTCCGTAGCTAAAGCGGAATTATGATTGGAGATGTGAGCATCTTTGCTGCTGTTAGCAATGTGCATTTCAGGTTTTGCAGCAAGCTATGGTGGTCAGAGGTCATCACTCCCTAAAAACAATTTAGCATTAGTCTGAATTCTGTTGTCATGGAAATCCTGGGAAAGGTGGGACAGTGCTTCAGCAGGAGTCCACCAGCCTGTGTGGTTTGCTAGTTCAGCTGAAGCCACGTCCCAGCTCTCAATCCATGATCTTGTAAGTTACAGTACTTTTGGTCTTCATCCAGACAGCCTTTAAATTTGAAGGGTTTCTCCTTCCACCACCTTATCTAGTAATGAATTCCAGGCCCCAAAACTCCTTTCCATCAATGACCTACCAATTACCTTTAAATGCATGACCATAGCTTATTTGAGCTGCTCACTGAAGGAAATTGGTACTATGTCTTTACCTTCTACTGGGCATTTTGTCAGTACCTCCAGTTGAACTTTGTCTTTTTGTGTGTTTTCCCCCTAGCTGTCAGTCTGTGGTTTTGTATTGTCATGTGCTCCTGTCCCCAGTCCTGCTTTACTCCAGCCCCTGTATTACTGAGTACTCCGTCTCTCACCTGTTTCTCATTATTACCTGTGCTGCTGCCACTTCTGTCTCATTGTGCTCCACCTATCATCTGCCTCTCTGTTTATTGCTCAGTGTATTTCAGTCCTGTGTTTTCACCTGTTTGTTGCCAGATTGTGCCAGTGAGTTTTCCTGAGCCTTTCCTGCATTCATATCTGTACTCTGTCCGTCTGAATATTGACTTTGCCTGTTTCCCGATTCTAGTGTTTGGATTTCTGTGGATGTTTTGATCTCTCGGTCTGACGCTGACTTTGTTTGCACCTCAGGATTTGTTGCTCAATTGATATCACTGTGTGCACAGTGCTGGGTCTGTGATTAGATCTCTGCTCCAGTGTCTTGACACTTTTCTTATTTTTTTCACACCTCAGTTACATCCCCGTTGTTTTTACTGTTAGAACCAATCCTAGCACCTTGTGTTTCTAAACAACAAAGTTCCTCCCCTCATGCCCATCCCCAGTATATAGATTATTTCTGGACCGTGTGTATTCACCTCCCATTGCATCTTGTCTCTCTGGAGTGGGATGGCTGGCTAAGTGCAGAGTTTGAGCTTTGGACGATGCACTGTACGAATTGGAAACTTCACTCCAGTTCCTTGGCTTATATAGGTGAAGGAAAGAATAAACAGAAAATGATAAGGCGCCAAGAGTTCACTGTGATTTCAATGAAGTGACAGTATGGCAACTGCTCCCACCAAAGTGGTAACTTCCTGCCGAACAACTCTTTCAGTTCTTTGTTGCCACTGAATAGGATGAGAAAACTGAGCTGCAAAAATTTAATACAAGTCAAATTCAAATTATCTCCACGGATGAAAGGGACAAACTTGTATTCCTCTCTACTTCTGCAGCATAATGTATCTAAATATTCTATGTTCACACTATCCCATTCATTTAGATTGTCAGAGGCAGTCAAAGTTTAAATAAATGTATTATCAAAGTGCATATACAGGAGTGAGATATATCAGTCAGTGGAGTGGTGTCGCAGCAACAACCTTGTGCACAACGTCAACAAGACCAAAGAGCTGATTGTGGACTTCAGGAAGTGTAAGACGAGGAAACACAAACCAATCCTCATAGAAGGATCAGAAGTGGAGAGAGTGAGCAAATTCAGGTTCCTGGGTGTCAATATCTCTGAGGACCTAACCTGGACACAACATATTCATGCAGCTATAAAGAAGGCATAACGACAGATATATTTCATTAGGAGTTCGAAGAGATTTGGTTTGTTAACTAAAACATTCAAAAACTTCTTCAAATGTTCTGTGGAGAGCATTCTGGCTGGCTGCATCCCTGTCTGGTATGGGGTGCTACTGCACAAGATCGAAATAAGTTGCAGAAACTTGTAAAATTGGTCAGCTCTATCATGGGTACCAGCCTCCGTAGCATTTAAGACCTCTTCAAGGAGCGGTGCCTTAGGAAGGCAGCATCCATTGTTAAGGATCCCCATCACCCAGGATATGCCCTCTTCACACTGTTTCCGTCAGGAAGGAGGTATAGAAGCCTGAAGGCACACACTCAGCAATTCAGGAACAGCTTCTTCCCCTCTGCCATCCAATTTCTAAATGGACATTGAACCCATGCACACTACCTCACTACTTTTTATTTCTGTTATTTTGCGCAACTTATTTTAACCTATCTTTGTAATAGACATATATATATATTTACACATTTAATGTAACTCAGTTTTCTTCTATATTTATTAATCATGTATTTCATTGTACTACTGTAAAGTTAACAAATTTCGCAATATATGCTGTGGTATTAAATCTGAGTCTGATGTCACCACATACTACTTTGGGATTCATTTTCCTTTAGGAATTTACAGTAAAACAGAAATACAATGAACAACTATACATAAAGACTGGCAATCAATTTGCAAAAGACAAACCTTGCAAATATTTTTTAAAACTCATAATAAATAAGTAATATCGAGAACATGAGTTGTGGAGTCCTTGAAAGTTAGTCCGTAGATTGTGAAATCAGTTCAGTTGAGATGATTAAATTAGATTAGATTAGGAGGACACTCAGTCCTCATTTATTGTTATTTAGAAATGCATGCATTAAAAAATGATACATTGTTCCTCCAGAGACATATCACAGAAACACAGGACAAACCAAGAATAAAACTGACAAAACCACATAATTATGACATATAGTTACAATAGTGCAAAGCAATACTGTAATTTGATAAAGAGCAGACCATGGACACGGTAAAAAAAAGTCTGAAGTCCGGATAGCCCCATCATCTCACGCAGACGGTAGGAGGGAGAAACTCTCCCTGCCATGAACCTCCAAGTGCTGCAAGCTTGCCGATGCATTGGAAGCACCCGACCGCAGCTGACTCTGAGTCCATCCGAAAACTTCGAGCCTCCGACCAGCCCTCCGACACCGAGCACCATCTCTGCCGAGCACTTTGACCCTGCCCCAGCCGCCGAGCAACAAGCAAAGCCGAGGACTGGGGGCCTTCCTCTCCGGAGATTCTGGATCACACAGTAGCAGCGGCAGCGAATGGGTGAAGTTATCCACACTGGTTCAGAAGCCTGATGGTTGTTAGAGCATCGAGAAGAAAGCATAGCCTGGATGGTGGGGATTCTTCGTGATGAATGAAGAGTGCTGCTTTCTTGTGGCAGCTCTGCTTGTAGAGGTGGGGAAGGCTTGATTTTGATATTAAATTATTTCAGATAAATAACTCAACCAAAGAGGGTGGACTTCAAAGTAAATTTGAACCCTGAGATTCATTTTTCTTGCAGACGTTCAGAGTAGAACAAAGAAATACAACAGAGGTTCAGATGGCCTCAAAGTTCAAAGTAAATTTATTATCAAAGTACATCTGTGTCACTGTATACAACCCTAAGATTCAATTTTCTTGCCAGCATTTACAATAAAACAAAGAAATACAACAGAATTGAAGAAAAACTACACACAAAGACTGACAACCAGCGTACTGACAACAAATTGTGCAAATACAAAACAGAATAATAATAATAAAAAGTAGCGGAAGAATAAATATCGAGAATATGGATTGTAGATCCTTGAAACCGAGTCCACAGTGTATGGAATCAGTGTGTGTGGGGCCAGTGAGGTTATCCCCTCTGGTTCAAGAGCCTGGTGGTTGAGGGGTAATAACTGTCCCTGAACCTGGAGGTGTGGGCCCTGAGGCTCCCGTACCTTCTTCCTGATGGCAGCAGCGAGAAGAGACCGTGGCCTGGATGGCAAGGGTGGTTGATGATGAATGCTGCTTTCCTACAACAGCTCTCCTTGCAGATGTGCTTAATGGTGGGGAGGACATTACCTGTGGTGGACTGCACTGTGTCCACTGAGCTCTTCCATTTGAGGGCATTGGTGTTTCCATACCAGGCTGTGGTGCAACCAGTCAGTAAACTCTCCACTGCACATCTATAGAAGTTAGTCAAAGTTTTAGATGACATGCCGAACCTTCACAAACTTCTAAGAAAGTAGAGGCACTGCCATACCTTCTTTAATGGCACTTGCGTGCCGGACCCTGAGTAGATCCTCTGAAGTAATAACAGCAAGGAATTTAAAGTTGCTGATCCTCTGGTTTCCTCCTCCTGTTTCGTCCTCCTGTTGTCAATGACCGGCTCTTTGGTTTTGCTGACATTGAGTGAGAGGTTGCTGTTGTGGCTCCACTCAACCATATTTTTCCCATCTGCCTCCAGTATGCTGTTCGTCACCATCTTCGATTCGGTCAATGCTGGTGCCAGTATAAAACTTACATATGCCATTGGAGCTGTACTTAGCCTCATGGTCACAGGTAGAAGTGAATAGAACAGGAGACTAAGCACGCAGCCCTGTGGTGCCCCAGTGCTGATGGAAATTGTGATAGAAAAAGGCATAGTCATAGTCATACTTTATTGATCCCGGGGGAAATTGGTTTTCGTTACAGTTGCTCCATAAATAATAAATAGTAATAGAACCATAAATAGTTAAATAGTAATATGTAAATTATGCCAGTAAATTATGAAATAAGTCCAGGACCAGCCTATTGGCTCAGGGTGTCTGACCCTCCAAGGGAGGAGTTGTAAAGTTTGATGGCCACAGGCAGGAATGACTTCCTATGATACTCTGTGCTGCATCTCAGTGGAATGAGTCTCTGGCTGAATGTACTCCTGTGCTCAACCAGTACATTATGTAGTGGATGGGAGACATTGACCAAGATGGCATGCAACTTCCTGTTTTCAGGGGACAGCATCCTCTTTTCAGACACCACCGTGAGAGAGTCCAGTTCCATCCCCACAACATCACTGGCCTTACGAATGAGTCTGTTGATTCTGTTGGTGTCTGCCACCCTCAGCCTGCTGCCCCAGCACACAACAGCAAACATGATGGCACTGGCCACCACAGACTCGTAGAACATCCTCAGCGTCGTCTGGCAGATGTTAAAGGACCTCAGTCTCCTCAGGAAATAGAGACGGCTCTGACCCTTCTTGTAGACAGCCTCAGTGTTCTTTGACCAGTCCAGTTTATTGTCAATTCGTATCCCCAGGTATTTGTAATCCTCCACCATGTCCACACTGACCCCCTGGATGGAAACAGGGGTCACCGGTACCTTAGCTCTCCTCAGGTCTACCACCAGCTCCTTAGTCTTTTTCACATTAAGCTGCAGATAATTCTGCTCACACCGTGCAACAAAGTTTCCTACCAAGCTCACCAGATTCTCACTTTTTCCACCCCAAAAGAGTATTAAGTCATGTTGAAGTCACAATAAACCATTAAGGTGAAAGTTTAATATTATTCAGTTATTCCACAACATGAGCTACAGATGAAGAGTCAAATCAAATTGTTTCAACATTTGTGTAGTGAACAACTGACAAGAGGAAATAAGGCAATTCAAAATGCCTCTGTTGCTGAGGCCCGGAGGCTGTTTTCTTTAATCTAAATCTTGCATTGGAACAAGATGAAAGGTTTCGATAAACCCATGATGTGTTTCATTGAGGTATGTGCTTGTGTTGCGTGCTTTTTTATATCTGCACGTTGGCCAACCACAGACCCTTAATTCCGTGGCTTGTCTGCATACAGAATTCGACTGAGGTAAATTATTTGTCACAGCTAAGCTGTGCGGAAGAAAGTCGCCGGCTCAGGGTGTTTGAGCCGTAGGCTCCCACTCACTGCACAGGGTCCCGGGATTCAAACCTGACTCCACTCTGGAAATACCTCAGAGCTGAGAACCAAACCTGGAAAAGAAGAATTGGCCATACTTGGTGAGTATTAAACATAAATCTACAATATCTAGATAGTTAATAACGCAATGTTCGCTGACTAGACATGGAATATGTGTAAAGATCTGAAGTGCAAAGCAACTGGTGCCCATCCTGTCAATGACCAGGTCTCGGTCACTGCCTCTACAGACGTGTTTTTTTTTAAAAAAGGAAGTTGTACAATAAAATCTGTTTTTTCTCTCAATACAGACTCAATCATTTGACATCAATATTTTTCATCTTTCATGCATTAATGTGGCTTTTGGACTGTAGAGTAAATGAGTTGGCGATAAAGTTAGTGGATCTGACAGGAAGGAATCTAATGGCTTTGCAGTTTCAACTTATTGGTTTATATTCCATGAAAAATGTAGGAAGGATGCACCAACACACACTTGTTCAGGATCAGAATGAAGTTTATCCTCACTGACGCATGTCACAGAATATGTTGGTTTGCAGCAGTACAGTGCAATACATTTAAAAAGAAATCTGTAGGTTACAATAAGAAAATTAAAAGTAGATAAAGGAATACAGAGTTTGGTCTATTCTGATATGCCATCTACAGTCAGAGTTGTACAGCACAAAATGAGCCCCTGACACCACTAGGTTCATGCCAATCTTTTTACCCTTATACTCTCAGCCCATCGGACTGCATTAGGTCCATTGGATTAGAATGGTTAACTCATTCTATTGCCAGACATTTACTGCACCGATTCAGCTCATTTATTTATTATTTTTATTATTTATTGACATACAGCGTGAAATAGTTCCTTCCGGCCCCTTGAGCCGCAAAGCACAGCAGCACCCCCCCCCCACCCAATTTGATCCTAGCCTAATCATGGGACAATTTACAACCGGAACGTCTTTGGACTGTGGGAGGAAACTGGATCACCCAGAGGAAACCCATGCAGTCACGGGGAGAACGTACAAAATCCTTTACAGGCAGCGGCAGGAATTGAACCCGGGTCACTGGTACTATAAAGCATTGTGCTAACCACTATGCCACCATGCCGGAGAGGGTATCAGAGAGCAAACACACAATAGTTCACTCCCTTAACGGGAAGGTGCCTAATCAATGTACGCTCCACTGGCAGCCAGTTGGAAGCTGCCATTTCTTCCAGAACAGAGCTGCAGAGGTGGAAGGGCAGCTTAAGCTGCCCCTGAGCTTTGTACCTTTAACGGTAATATATTGGGCAATTTATTTTGAGAGATGTAATGGAAGCTGAAGAACTCCTCAAGGGTCAAAACAACCTCCACCATTCACAGAAAAAGACATAGTAAACTTCAAAAAATAATGCAGATCTAGAGGGAATGAAGAGCTGCAAGAAATCAGCATGAGTGAAGTAATTAATATTTGAGAAATTAATGGTACTGCAACACTGGTGCAGACATTAGGGTTTGAATGGCTTAATCCAGTTACTTTCTGATGTTTTCATCTAAAATAGTTTAATCTTTCTCTTCGTAAACACGAGGAATTCTGCAGATGCTGGAAATTCAAGCAACACACATCAAAGTTGCTGGTGAACGCAGCAGGCCAGGCAGCATCTCTAGGAAAAGGTACAGTCCTGATGAAGGGTCTCGGCCCGAAACGTCGACTGTACCTCTTCCTAGAGATGCTGCCTGGCCTGCTGTGTTCACCAGCAACTTTGATGTGTGTTCCTTAATCTTTCTCTGATGTGTTATCTCAAATGCAATCAATCAACGGATCTTTTGCCAGCCAGAATTCCCATTGTTCTGACCCTCATCCACAGACCTTACTTTGTGTTCCCATGAGCCAAGTTCACAGCCTTACAGATGCTGTCATGTCAACATTTATTAGAACTATCTCTCCTTATTTACCACTTTGTTTGCCCTTGCTGAGGACAAAATGACCTTGAACATCTGTTGACGATCTTTGCTGTCATACAGCCATTTCTCTGCAGTGGTCATTAGATCAACCTCAGATATATACACTCAGTGGCCTCTTTATTAGGTACACCTACTTATTTATGCAAAATCTAATCAGCCAATCATGTGGCAGCAACTCATTGCATGAAAGCACGCAGCCTTGGTCAAGAGGTTCAGTTGTTGTTCAGACCAAACACAAGAAGGGGGAAGAAATGTGACTTTGACCATAGAATATTTGTTGGTGCCGAACAGGCTGGTTTAAGTATCTCTGAAATTGTGCATCTGCTGGGATTTTCACACACAGTAGTCTCTAGAGTTTACAGAGAATTGTGCAAAAAACACAAAAAAATTCAATGAATGGCAGTTCTGTGGGTGAAATCGCCTTGTTAATGAGGGAGGTCAGACTGCTTCAAGCTGACAGGAAGGTGACAATAACCACACACGTAGAAGAGTGTCTCTGAATGCACAATAAGTTCAACTGTGAAGCAGAAGGGCTACAACAGCAGAAGACCACAAATATGCATCGGTAGTCACTTTATTAGCTAGAGGAGATACCTAATAAAGTGGCCTCTCAGTATATTTTTTCTATGAATGCATCTTTCTTGTTACAAATGCATTTTTTTCCATACATTCTGGTGAAATACTTTTTTTCCACTTTTCTAAATTGACCAGTAATTTGACTTTTAAACTCACCGCTAGATCTCAGGCAGAATCTGCGGAAAGTGAACATTAATGTTTCTGCATCAAGAGTGTTACAAACTTAATGAAACATCCCAGGCCCAACATACCAACAGGTTCTTTTCTCATTGATGCTGCCTGACCTGCTAGGTATTTCCAGGAATACACACATAGTGCTGGACAAACTCTACGTGCAGGCCAGGCAGCATCTATGGAAGGGAGCGAACAGTGAATGCTTTGGGCCAAGAAGCCGGAACGAAAAGGTGGGCTGAGGGGAAGGAGCACAAGCTGACAGGTGAAACCTGGGGAGGGGGAAGGTGAGTGGGTGGACGAAAAGAGGGATGAAGAAAGAAGCTGGGAGGTGAAAGGTGGAAGGGATGAGAGGCTGAAGAAGGAATCTGATACGAGAGGACAGTGAACCATAGAAGAAAGGGAAGGAGGAAGGGCACCAGAGAGAGGTGATGGACAGGTGAGGAGAGCTGAGAGGGAACCAGAACGGGGCATGGAAAAAGAGAGGAGGAGGAGATTTCTAACAATTTTTGGTTTTGAAGAAACCTCTATTGTCTAATCCAGGCCCTTATGCTCCTCTGACCCCACTCAGCCTTCATATGAATACCCAATAGGCTTAAAGGTCACTATTCAGGCTGTTGAGCTCATGCCAGCTGTTTGAAGAGCAAGCCATTCTTTCGCTCTGTCCTCTTAACACTCCGTGTTTATTTCCTCTAGATATTACTGGCTAACTGCGAAAATGGGCAAAAAATAGCAAATGGAAATTAATGCAGGCAAGTGAAACAGGCGGCACTTTGGGATGCGTAAGACTTGCACAGTGAATGGCAGGGCTCTGAGGTGTGCTGCAGAACAAGGGGACCAGGGAATACAGGATCCATCATTCCTGGGAAGTAGCATCATAGGTAGATAGGGTCATAAAGGGGGCTTCTGGCACATTAGCTTTCATAAATCAGCATTGAGGACACGAGTTGGAATGCTATCTTGAAGTTGTACATTTTTTTCACTCTTTGGGGTTTTTGTTTTCTTCTGTTTTGAGGATGTCTGCGGAGAGCAAGCATTTCAGGTTGTATATTGTATACTTTCCCTGATATTAAATGGAACCATTGAAGATGTTGATGAGGCCTAATTTGGAGCACTGTGTGCAGTTGTGGTCACCTACCTACAGGAAAGATCTCAGTAAGCTTTGAAGGGTGCAAAGAAAATTTACAAGGATTTTGCCAGGTCTTGAGGACCTGAGTTGAATAGGTTAGAACTTTATTTCTTCAAGTACAGAAGAATGAAGGGCGATCTTATGGAGGTATACAAAATTATCAGTGGCATAGATAGAGTGAATGTATGTTGTTTCTTCCCCTAAGTGAGACTAGAACTAGAGGTCATAGATTTAGGGGGAAATGTAAAATATTTAAGGGAAATTTGAAGGGGAAGCACTTCACTCAGAGGATGATGTGAGTGTGGAATGAACTGCAATCCAAGTGGTAATTGCAAGTTAAATTGTAATGTTTAAGAGAAGTTTGGATAGGTATATGAATAGGAGGGGGTTTGGAGGGATGTGTTTCGGGTAAAGTTAGATGGGACTAGGCAGGTCCAGTCGGCATGGACTAGATGGGCAGAAGGATCTGCTTCTGTACCATAGCAATCTATATAACTCCTGACCACCTACTAGCTGCCCATTCTCCAGGGGGAGTCAGTAATGCACCTGTCTCACTGGTAGTGCATGTAGGTCACACAGAGTTGGTGGTCAATCTTGCTTTCAGAGATATAGAGTGAGCAAAAAGCTTAAAAAATTTAATTTAACAGCTTATTTTAAGAGGTAATTAATATTATGTCTACATTTGGGGAATTCTAAACTTTCTAATCTTGAATATTTATTGTCCTTGGGACATCCAGGTATAACAAACACTCACAACACGTTGGAGGAACTCAGCAGGTCGGGCAGCATCCGTGAAAAAGATCGGTCGACGTTTCAGGCCGGAACCCTTCGTCAGGACTGTAGGGGGAAGGAGCAGAGGCCCGATAAAGAAGGTGGGGGGATGGTGGGAAGGAGAAGGCTGGTAGGTTCCAGGTGAAAAACCAGTAAGGGGAAAGATAAAGGGATGGGGGAAGGGAGGCGGGGAGGTGATAGGCAGGAAAGGTGAAGAAAGAATAGGGGAAAACACAATGGGTAGTAGAAGGAGGTGGAACCAAGAGGGAGGTGATAGGCAGCTGGGGAAGGGGGCAGAGTGACATAGGGATAGGGGACGGGAGGGGGAGGGAATTACCGGAAGTTGGAGAATTCAATGTTCACACCAAGGGGCTGGAGACTACCTAGATGGTATATGAGGTGTTGCTCCTCCAACCTGAGTTTAGCCTCATCATGGCAGTAGAGGAGGCCATGTATGGACATATCTGAATGGGAGTGGGAAGCATAGTTGAAGTGGGTGGCTACTGGGAGATCCTGTCAGTTTTGGCGGACGGAGGGGAGGTGCTCAACGAACAAACTTCTGCTCAATATGATGACCTTCTTGTGTATAGATCCAGCGTATGCAGAGTCTTTAGAGAGGTTATTCATTGTGTATCTGCCTCTCCTTTCTCCATGAAATTTATGAATGAATCCTGAAATGATCACCCTTCCCCTAATATCATTAAAGAGATGTTAAGATACTCTCAGACAGCTGTAAAATATCACTCAGCAATATTCACAAACAAATGTCCTCCTCTTTGTCCTGGCAAATATCAATCTCTGAAACAACGTCTCTAAAATCGCAGACCTTGTCCTAATCTCATTAGTCCATCGAGACCTCCCTGTGAGGAAATTGGCAGTTTGTTCCTGTCAGCAGGAACACTTCAGGAGTATTTCCACTGTTTGGAAAGCCCTCCGGAAAGCTTGGATTTGGAAGCGTTACGATAACTGGAGCTCTTTACTTTCTGGAATAATTATTTAGCTGTTGGCTAATGTTCCTCTCTTATCCAAACTGTGCTGTCACTCCCCAACACAGACTTAACCAGAGACTAATGGAAATGTTGCTCAAGCAACGTACACTCAGTGGCTCCTTCATTAGGAACAGGAGTGGAACTTGGTGTGGTCTTCTGCTGCTGTAAGCCATCCACTCCTAGGTTCAACATACTGTGTGTTCAGAGATGCTCTTCTGTACCCCACAGTTGTTACAGTTGTTACTGCTGCCTTCCTGACAGCTTGAAGCAGTCTGGTCATCAATGTTCCCTCTAATTTTTAGTAGTCAGTGTGCGCTAAAATCTTATGTTGTGCAATTTTTTTTCCTGTGACAAAAGTATGTGCGCACTGAATGCATACGTGGCACAGTTTATGTAGCTTTACAAAATATTTGACATAAAACTGCACAGAATAACAACAAAATAACCTATTTAAGTCACTCAGTTATTTTTTCTCTCTCCTGTCTTTGGCATTTACCCATTCTTTATAAACTTTATCTAGACTAATAGAACTTCCATCCAATTGATAATGGTCTTACTCTCAAAGGGTATTTCACATTTAAAGATGTCTTGTAGGGCATTATGTATCCCACTCCAATAGTCTTTGATAACAGGGCGTTCCCAGAAAATATGATAATGGTTTGCATTTTGATTTCCACAATTTCTCCAGCAAACAGGGGGGTTATATATTTTGGGTATATACCTCAAGAGTGGTTGAAAAGAGATAAATATTTAATGAATGTACTGCAGGTGGCTGGTAAAAGACCCTTACCAGGAAATGGTTATCACAGGAAAGCCCAACTCTAAATGTATGGATTGAAATTACAATGGACATTTACAAAATTAAGATAACAGCATCTCTTAATCATAAGTTGGAACAATTTTATTCATACTGGAAAAATGGTTTAACTACATAACACCTCATAGGCCTGATTTTATTCTCACAAGTCAATGTATATGTTGTAAAAAAAAAAGATCACTCCCTACTCTGTACATAGTTTTCTTCTTTCGATTGTTCTTTCTTTCCTCTCCTTTCTATCAGATAAATATTATGTGGAGATTTGTGACAAATATGGTTATATAATATATGTACAGTATCTGAAATACATCTTATGGAAATGTTTGAGGATGAAATTCAATAAAAAATATTACAAGAAAAAGAAAAACTTGGACAGGTACATGGATGGGAGGTGTATGGAGGAATATGGTCCAGGTGCAGGTCAGTGGGACTAGGCAGAAAAATGGTTCGGCACAGCCAAGAAGGGCCAAAAGGCCTGTTTCTGTGCAGTAATGTTCTATGATAGCTTTTGATTTTCATTAACATATCCAAATGACATTCACCTAAACGGTTTCTCAGCCTGTTTTTGAGTTGATTCATTAGGCTAAAACCTCGCTCACAGTCCACACTAGATGCAAGAAAGGTTCCCCCAGTGTCCATCAACTGTGCAAGGTCGCAAAACCGTTCATTTTGAAGTACAAATGCCACCATTTGAGCAAAGTTTGAAATCAGTTTAGATTTAATTTTTTCTGGCATGGAAAATTTGAAATCATTAAACTTTCTAACTATTACAGTATTTTCAGCTAGAAGATCATGATATTTTAGACATAAGGCATTAACTTGCTCATTGCCAAATTTGAAATCACAATCTGCAATTGTGGAGAAATGAAAAGTTGACCATTCTTGTACCTCATCTTCAGGAAACCTTTCTTCTAAATGAACACAAAGACTATTTATAAAGGTCAATAGCGAACTTGTATCTACTGTGATGTTTTCTTCACATTGTTGGCTTAGCAAAACTTTAATTTTGTCACTCCACGAAACATTGTCTCCCAGATCCCGGAATAGGATAGGTGAGGTGACGTAAATTAGTGACGTGCATTGTGGTATTTGAAAAACCGACTAACTAGTTAACAGAAACATTTAGCTGAAAGATTATTTTCAATAAGTATGATTATTAATTACTACATTATTTTAGGTAACTAACCTTTTGTGCGCACATTAATTTCCTTTGTGCGCTGGTTGAAAAACGTGCGCGCGCACACACGCGCACAGCTTAGAGGGAACATAGCTGGTCATTCTCCTCTGACCTCTCTCATCAACTAATTTTCACAGAACCGCCACTCGCTGGATTTTTTTTTAAAATTCTGCACACCATTCTCCGTAAACTCTAGAGACTGGTGTGTTTGAGAAAACCCCAGGAGATCAGCAGTTTCTGAAATACTCAAACTACCCCATCTGGCATCAACAATCATTCCACAGACAAAGTCACTTATACCACAGTATTTCCCAGTCTGGTGTTTGGTCTGAACAGCAACTGAACCTCTTGACCATGTCGGCATGCTTTTATACACTGAGTTGCTGCCATGGTTGGCTGATCAGATGTTTGCATCAACGAGCAAGTGTACAGCTGTACTTAATAAAGTGGCTACAGAGTGCATCCTTTTCCTTTGTTCTTTTCAGTGGATCATGATTTCTTGTTTAAGAATAGCAGTTTTTACTGTGTTGCCCATGATTAAAAGTTTCCCTTTCCTTTATATATCCAGGCTTCAACTGCAGCCCTACCAAGCACAATTGGTGCCAGTGATCAACTGAGAAGGACAAAAACATGGATAGCTTGCGATCACCTTCCTCACCCAGAAACTGCAGCTATGAGGCTCACTTCCAGTACTATCTATTTCCAGCAGTATATACCATTGTGTTTGTTCTGGGCCTGACTGGCAACGTCTCAGCCCTGTGTATGTTTATGAAGAACACTAAGAACACCAGCCCATCCTTCATCTACATTGCAAACCTGATTGTCGTGGACATCATTTACATTTGCACTTTGCCCTTTAGAATCCATTACCACATGAACAAGAACAACTGGGTCTTTGGGGACATCACCTGTGGGATCACTGGGACCCTTTATTTTGCCAACATTTACATCAGCGTCACTTTTCTCAGCCTGATTTGCATGGATCGTTACATTGCAGTGGTCCACCCTAGAAAATACCTCAGGATAAGAAGCACAAAGATCCCACGGGTGACCTCGGCCCTGGTATGGACAGTGGCCTTATCCATCATGCTCCCCTTAATCTTCAGTGGCTCACTGAACAACATCTGGGCAAACAACACAACAGCTTGCTTCGAGAACTTCGACGCTGAGGCTTACAGCAAAAAGATGGCGGTGTATCACATTATACCATTCCTCTTTGGTTTCTTAACCCCATTTACAATTATTATTATATTTTACCCCCTGGCAGCTAAGAAAATAGCCCAACTTAAAAGCAACATCCACAAGGAAAAGGCTTTGAGGATGATCTGGGTCATTATGGTGATCTCAATTCTTTGCTTTGTCCCGTATCACATCACCCACTTACTCTATTTCCTAGCTCGCCTGGACTTCATTCAAAACTGTGCTTTTGGTAACTTTCTCTACAAGATCCGGCGGGTTACCATGGCCTTGGTCAGCCTCAACTGCTGCCTGGACCCACTGATTTATTTCTTTGCAACCAACAAATTCAAGCTAAATTATGGAAGGAGAAGGAGAGCAGTTCAGAATGTTTACAGCATTGCCTGGCATCCTACTGAGGGTTGATACCAGTGCACCTAAGTAAAGACTCCATGGCTTGGGGTCTGAAGGAAAGACCAGCCTTGCTGAGTTTTGAAGTTGGTGCAAATGTTTTCTGGATCCCTACTGCAGCGTGAGCTGGCTACCCAGAAACCACAGGACTGCTGCTCAGTGGAATGGGCCACCCAGTCCAGATTTTTAAATCTTCCCACTCACTATAGCTCAATTAGTCAGAACTCAGTTACTGTAGCTGCACTCTGCTACCTTGTTAATATGCAATGATGACAATGTTTAATATAACAATTACTTGCAGTATGACATTTAATTTCCGTTAGGTCACCACAGGTTTTTTTTAAGTGTGTTGCACCAGACTGTCAGCTATTCTCGTCTGGCCCGTGGTGTCAGGATTGGTCTCCTTTCGGATTAACTGGGTCACGATATGAACGTTCCTGACTTGACCCATTTCTTCTATTTTTTTTACGAGGCCGAGTGGCTAGATCGACGTTCAACCCGGCACGGATGGAAAGCGTGCTCGGGGGGGGGGGGGGGTGGCCCGACTTGGATTTGAGCTCAGGAGCCTTTGCTCCGGAGTCTGGGGCTGATGCCATTGCGCCACCAGCCAGCATTACAGGTTAATCACATTGTACACATTTAAACATAGATTTGTGAGTTGCTAATATTCATTAAAGCTAAATACCATTTTAGATAAAACAGTGCGGGGGTGTTAGCTAAAGGAAAACTGTTTACTCTTAGAGAGGGATGTGTGGAACAAGAAAGATTAGCTTTAAAATGCAGGCTGCGACATTAGAGATGATGGAAGGAAACAACTCTTCAAATGGAGGGACAGAGAACAGTAGCATAGCAGTTAGGGCAGCCCTTTTATCAGTCGGGGCGTTCGGACTTTGGAGTTCAATCCCAGCGCTATCTGTAAGGAGATCATACGTTTTCCCCCCGATGGCATGGGTTTCCTCCGGGTGCTCAGATTTCCTCCCACAGTCCAAAGACAAACCAGTTGGTAGGTTAATTTGTCATTGAAGCCATGTGATTAGGCTAGGGTTAAATAGGTGGGTTGTCGGGCGATGCGGCTCGTTGGACTAGAAGGGCCTGTTCCATGTTGTATCTGTAATTAAATAAATCTGGTCCCCCAAGACTAGTGAATCCAGGCGACAATTGAAAATTTCAGAACTGGGATGGGCGAAAATTTGTTTGGAATGGGAAAGGGAATTGTGAGTCACTGAATGGTAGAACGCTTAGCACAGAGACAAGCCCTGCAACCCATCTTGTCTATGCCAAATTGTTATTCTGCCTAATGCTATCGACCTGCACCTAGATCATAGCCTTGCATACACCTCCCATCTTTGGATCTTGTACTATCCAACCTTCTCTTAAATGTTGGAATTGAACATCAAAAAACTTAAGGGTAGATGTGGAGAGAATGCTTCCTGTAGTGGGGGAGTCTTGGACTGGAGGACACAGCCTCAGAATAGAGGGACATCCATTTAGAACAGAGATGAGGAGGAATTTCTTTAGCCAGAGGGTAGTGTATCTGTGGAATTCATTGCCAAAGATGGCTGTGCAGGCAAAGTCATTAGGTAGATTTAAGATGGAGGTTGATAGGTTCTTGATAAATCTGAGTGTCAAAGGCTACAGGGAAAAGGTAGGAAATTGGGTTGAGAGGGTTAATAAATCAACCATGATGGAATGGCAGAACTGACTTGATGGGCCAAATGGCCTAATTCTGCTCCTTTGTCTTATGGAACCTACATCTACCACTTCCACTGGCAGCTCGTTCCACACTGAGTGAAGCAGTTCCCTCTTAGGTTCCCCTTAAACATTTCAACTTTCACCCTTAAACCATGACCTTTGGTTCTAGTCTCAATCAACTTCAGTGGTGAAAAAGCCTGCTTGTATTTGTTCTATCTATACCCCTCATCATTTTGTATACCTCTATCAAATTGCCACTCATTCTCCTATACTCCAGAGAATAACGTCTTAACTTATTGAACCTTTCCCTATATATACAGGGAAGTAAGAATCTATCCTTATGTATACAGATAGTAATATTAGGAACGAGGATTACAGAATGAAAAATTGGTAGATTATAGATTTAGGTACTGTCAGATAAGGAACCAGCCTTTTGATAGAAAGTTACGTTTCAAAGAGGACATGACATGATGACAAAGAATATAATTGGTGGAACTAAACTGGAGCTAAATATTGTGAATGTCAAAAGCAAAGAACTGGAAATATTGAGCAGAGAGAGTAGCACAGGTTGTTGAGTATTTCAGGTGCTTTGATGGAATTATGCTCATTAATACTTTGAGGCTCCTTGTCCAAATTGTCAATGGACTGATGGTCCCTGAATGTATGAGAAATTTCTGTGGCTGGTGCACATTTCACCCCCACCCCCATACCCCGACTTCTCAGAGCACTCCAAAAATAAAACAAAGCTGCAGTTGCTGGGAATCGGAAGTAAAAATGGAAAAAACTGTAAAGGTCAGGCAGCATTGGCAGAGAAAGGATAACAGTTACCATTTGGGGCGCTAAACCCTGCATCAGATCTGAAAAGTTAAATTCTTTCCATGACGCAACTTGACGTGATGAGTCTTTCCTAGCATTTCCTGCTTTTGTCTTCATCCAAATACGTGGATGGAGTTTGGATGAATTAAGGTTGGAGGAGGCTCATTTCGAGCATTAATCCAAGCATTGACTTCTTTGTCAAACGGCTCTTCTGTGTTGTGAAGTCGGCAGAAAATATTAGACCATAAGATATAGGAGCAGAATTAGGCCCTTTGGCCCATTGTGTCTGCTCTGCCGATCCGTTTTCCCTCTCAGTTCCAGTCTCCTGCCTTCTCCCCATATCCCTCCATGCCCTGACCAATCAAGAATCTATCAACCTCTGTCTTAAACATACGTGCAGACTTGGCCTCCACAGTTGCCTGTGGCAATGAATTCCACAAATTCACCACTCTCTGGATAAAGTAGTTCCTCCTCATCTCCATTCTGAAAGGGCCCCCCCCCCATTCTGAGGCTGTGTCCCCTGGTCTTAAGAATTCTCCCACCATAGGCAACATCTTCTCTACATGCACTCTATTGAGGCCTTTCAACATTCATTGAGGTCACCCCTCCATTCAAGTGAGTAGGTTCTCGAGTGCTGACCTGCAAATATAAAGAGATCCACTTAAATTAATGGATAGAGGGAAGGTGGGACCCGTGAAGGGTCTCTACCTGCAATGTCTACTGTCCATTTCCCGCCACAGAAGCTGACTGACCTGCTAAGTTCCTCCAGCAGCTTGTTTATTTATCTGCAAACTGTAACTCCCTGCCAGTGATCTCCCCAAATAAGAACTAGTTCTATTCAATCCCTGTCAAACTGTAACTAAATTAAGAGACATTTCTCTTCCTACCATGTCCCGACAAGATATTACAATTTCTCATGCTCTCTGTGCAAAATTAATATTTGCTTTGCCTTCATTTGAAAATATTAACAGTTTCCTGGGGACCCATTTGAAAATATCAACACCCGCTTTGAGTTCGCCAATAACTATCAACACACTCGCAAAGGACCCTTCATCTTCAGACGGTGATTCAGGTAATGGAGGAATATTGTACGAATGCAAAAAGCTATTCCTTTGACACTGCAGTTCCAGAAATTATGGGTTATTGAATCAACAATACTGCTAGGTTATGAGCAGAAACCTGCCTGCCTCCAGCAACCTCCGTGACGCTTGTACAAACTGGCTATGATGAGAAGGCTACAGTTCAAGCACTGATTTACAGAAGACCTTGTTGCTGATCATGATGAGTTTGTTACAAATTTATCCACTGCAGTCTGAATAAAATTGAACTTAATTATCTTCAGGGACACTACAACCTTGTTAGCAGCATAGATTAATGGAGCTTTAGCCAGAGAAACACAATAACTTTCACCATTACAATACAATACTCTTCCAGAACCAACCTGGTGACTGTGCTTGCTTGGTTGACTACTTAACTTTGCTGAAGGTAACTTCAGTTTCATTCTAGAGCTTAATTAGGTATGCTATCTTAGCTTAATTTCCACAGCAGTTTCATCCCAGCTCCAGCCTCCAAATTTTAATTTCTAGAAAAATATTAATTAAATATATTTTTTGCTTCAGTATCTTCAGTGTGGTCTTCTGATTTTTTTTTGTAAGTCACATTTATTACTGATTTATTTCAGAAAACATTTTAGTGCTAAGGGACATTAAAAATATAGTTTGAAATGACACCTGTCGCCTTTGTTATAGATACAATTGTAATTTTTCATTTGATTATATGCTAGAAGTATTATTACTTAGTTGTTCCGCTCCACACCTTGCAGCATATTGGGCAGCAACTTTGCTGTTTCTTTAGCATTAGCGTGTGTTTTTTTACAAAGACAAGTTGCTAGCTCGACGCTCAACCCAGCACAGATGGAAAGCGTACAAGGAGCCAGCTGATTTGAACCCGGGACCATTTGCCTCGAAGTCCAGTGCAGGTGCCACTACAGCACCAGCTGGCTAGGAGTATTGTTAGTGCTCTACAAAAAGGCAACAAGAGGTTAAGTCGGTTAATGGAAGCAGTTTCCTGAGAAACTAACAAAGAAGCCCAGTTAATCCGCTCAAGTAACTTGATCTCCATTGTCAGTTCAAAAGTTGTGGACACAATGCTGTTGTAATACTGGAAGATACCACGATTGAAATATGCCAGAATTCATCTGGTCCCTGTCTGTCTTTGAATAGAAGGAGATGAAAAGTTAAAGACCAAGACACAGACTGCCAAGTTCCTAAACTAAGAAGCATAAACCTGGCCCAGTGTCTTAAGATCTATTCTGAAAGTTGTCACATCATGTTTGTAATCTGAGAAATGAAATTTAGTCCTATTATTTAGTTATAATGAGTTACCTTGAAATAAATTTTGCAGTAATGTGTTGAACAAAAGCTTTGAGAGTTACCTGAACAAGCATGATAGTTCTGGGCACTGGGGCGTAGAATTATTTCTGGGCACTGGGGTGTGTAAAATCGTTCCAGGGAAGAAGGATAGCAGCAATGGTGATTACTCTGGCTGCAGAGAATATTGAATGGCAACTTCATAGAGGTGTTTCTTTATTTTAATTATTCATTGCCAGCATTTGTTACCCATACTCCATTGCCCTCGAGAAAGTGGGGCTAAGACCCTACCTTGACCTTCTGCGGATGTTCTGGTGAAGGCTCCCTCGTGGTGCAGTTGGGTAGGGAGTTCCAGAATTCAGACCCAGTAATACGGAAGGACTAGTAACACAGAAACATCCCAGGAACATGAGGTGGTTGACTATAAAAAGCCCCAAATTAAATACTCCAGTTGGGGATATCTTTTACATTTATCCATGCTAAACAGCATCTGCAATGTATCTGCCCACCAATTCCAGGTGTCAGTTTTCAGGTTGATAGATTAATTGCTCGCAGAGTGTAGGGGAGTTGATGGGAATGAGGGGAGAAAAAAAACTATTAGGATTAACATAGAATTAGTATAAATGGGTGGTTGATGGTTGTGTATATGGCCATCTAAAGGGCCCGTTTCCATGCTGTTTCTCTTTATGACTACATTGTGAATCACTGGGTACCCAGTAGTCATTGCTCTCCAACCCGATAAAGAATCCTATCCTGTGATGAATCTTCAGTCCATGTCCTCTAATCCTTCGTTAGTTTGCTAACATCCCATTGAGTCCTTATCTAAGGACAAATGGTCCGCAATTCTTTAATTAGACTCTAGCTCCTTCATATTTGCCTCCTTCAATCTACAGGAACTATTCTCTAATTAATACAATTAGCCCGTGGAACTGCTGTTTCTACCCTCTTTTAACACACTAGCAAGTAGATTGGAAGGCCTTTGAGATTTATCAGCTTTTAGTATCATTAGTTTCTCCAGCACTTTTTTTTAAACTGATAACAATTTTATTTAGTTCTAACCTTTTCATTAGCCTCATGTTTCCCCAAGAATTTTTAAAAAGTGATTTATATCCTCTTCTACGAAGAAAAAATACGACGCTTTGTCTAAATGTTCTGCCTTTTTTCATTCACTATTATAAATTCTTTTATTTCCATCTGCAAGATCAAGACTTCTTTTTGCTGAATTCTAAAGTACTCTCTTAAGCCTGCTACACTTCTCTTGTATTTATATGGCAACTCTTCAGATCGGACACCATTGTTTTGTAAACCATAGTTGGGTCATTTTTCGTTTTGAGTTTTTTGCTCCAAGAGAGAATGTTTAACAACTGCAGCATTTTAATCATGCCCTTTAACAACTGGCCGTTTTAATGAAGCTTGCCAATTATACTCAACTCTTTCCTCATAACTTCACTTTTCTTTCTTTAAATTTAGGACTCTGGTTTGGATTGAACTGCTTCACTTTCAATCTTCATCAAGAATTCTGTTTTGTTATGGTGATGATTCTCTAATGTTTCCATAGCAGGATAGTGTTGTGACTGAGAAGGAAAATTATCTACTGATGGTGTTCTGATGTGCCTGCTGTTCTTTTCCCTCTTGATAGTCGAGATCATGGGGTGGGAGGTGAATTAGGATAGACTGGGTGAGTAACTAGGGTACATTTTTGTAAATGATACATATTGTAGCCACCTTGTGCCTGTAATGAACATTTATGTGCTTTGTCCTGCAGTTTATGAGTTATTGGAGCTGCAGCCATCCAGGCACGTGGAGAATTATTTCATCTCCTGGCTTGAGCTTTGCAGATGACAGAAAGTCTTGGGGTGTTTGGAAGTAAGTCAAGTACCACAGAATACCTAACACTTTGATTAGCTGAGCTTCTGGTCAAAGTGACCTCCAGAATGTTGTTGGTGGGACATTTGGTGGAGCAACAAGACTGAACATCATAGATAGGTGGTTAGACTCTCTCTTGTTGGAGCTGTTCATCGGCTGGCACAAATGTTACCTGCATCAGGAATTGGTTTCTAAGGAAAGTAGTTTCCACTGGAGAAAGGTGGGGAAGCAGAAGACACATTTACAGTTAATGCCCGCACAGGTCATCCAAGGAGAAAAAGAAAGTTAAGCAGAGGCCTTTGCAAATCTGGAATAAACTGTTAAAGGTTGGTAAAAACAGATCCAATAATAACATCTGAAAGAGAATTAAACAAATATGTCTACTAAAAAAAAAATCTGTACTATTGGGGAAAAGCCAGGGAGAAGTACTAACTGGATGTGGCTTTCAGAAGAGTTAGCACAGAAACATTGGGACGAGTGGGTTGTTTCTGTGTTCTGTTTCAATAATGTCTTTGCTGAAAAAAGCACTATAGCTTTTGTCAACCTCATTTTGTTAAGAAAAACACCACCAGTTTCTATACAGAGTGAACTAACCACAACACATCATTAACTCTGGAGGAGGCTTTTGTAGGACACACTCCACTAATACAACAGCATGCTGTGGATCACTCCTGGCTGGCTGACAGCGACTGAGATCATCAACACTTGAAAAGTATGATTTTATACAAGTCTTTCTGCTAGAGAAAACACACTATAAGCTTCTTTATTTTCAATTATTACACATTAGTTGCTGAAACTTCTTGCAGTTGTTACTGTCACATGTGCTTATTGCACAGGCTGTGTTGATGAACTGTGTTCTGCGTCCTGAAGGCCCAGTCATTTCTAAACACGTATGTGCATTTTGAATGGCATTATGCCACCAACAGTGGTTTATACGAAATCTAATTTGCCTAAGAGAAGGTAATGAACAGTGCACAGAAATCTTCATGTGGTGTACAATTTAATTTTTTTTCTTAAATTAGCAACTAGAAAAATGTGGAACTTACTGCAAGATCTGTGATGGCTTCAACAGCCCTTCTGGATCCTCGATGCCTCTCACGAGCAAACACGTGAAGGTACCCACAGCACTGCGAGACTCCAGAATGCCACTTCCACGATTCTGGTTTGCTCTGTCACTCAAACATACACAGCTACAACAGAGCTTGAAGTCTGTTACATTATCACGCAAGGAGGCAGACTGTGGGATCTTGCACCAGGAACCGACTTTAAGTACATCTTCAATAAAATACCCAACTACAGTCCTTCTTCAGCCTCCCAAAGCTTCCATCTGTGAAACAAACCTCCTAAAACTGATGGAGTCCATCCACCCCACACCTACCAGCCCTTCTGATTGAGATCCCAATTTCTCAAACCACTTCAACCCCATTTCCTCCTATATCTTCTGGATAGGCAGAATGAAGGAAATCGTTCAACACACTAATTGTGTTCATCTTGTTTATTTTTAATAGCGAACAACTAATTGGATTCTTCATCACAGAATTTTGCAGGAATGGAGTAAAAATTTGCTGGCCGTCTTTCCAAGTGCTTGAAAATTTCTAGAACCGCATTGTCACTGAAGCTTCTATTTCCAAATTCACCAATGAGAAATGATCAAAGGCATTCCATAAGCCTCACTTTCTGTAGTCACTCTGCTGATTCACCCGAATCTAGATGTGAGCTGATGATTAGTCACCTGAATGCAACCAGCTTCAACATATTCCACTTGGGAAACAGAAGGAAGTTGAGTACAGGCCTCGAAGTCACTGTGACTTCCCAGTTCACCAAGCCTCATCAGGGTCCGGGATCAACTTGACATTGAGCCCATTTCCACATAGAGAGAGCACCTTGCCTAGTGGTCAGCACAACGCTAATACAGCCTGAGGGGTTTTGGAATTCCAGTGCCATTTTGTAAGGAGTCTCCGTACATCCTCCCCGTGGAATGTGTGGGTTTTCTCCAAGTCCTCTGGTTTCCTCCTACAGTAAATTGTCCCGTCATTACACAAAGACAAGAAAATCCGCAGATGCTGGAAATCCACGCAACACACACAAAATGCTGGAGGAATTCAAGTGGGCCAGGCAGCATCTATGGAAAAGATTAAACAGTTGACGTTTCAGACGAGACCCTTCATCAGGATTGAAAAAAAAAGTTAGATTAAGAAGGTGGGGGTGGGGAGGAAGAAGTACAGGGTGGAAGGTGATAGGTGAAACCGGGACAGGGAGGGGAGCGAAGTAAAGAGCTGGGAAGTTGATTGGTGAAGGAGATAAAGGGCTAGAAATTTCTTTCACCGATCAGATTCCCAGCTCTTTACTGCAACCCTCCCCTCCCAGCTTCACCAATCACCTACTGTCTTGAACTTCCTTCTCCTCTCCCCCACACCTTCTTGTTCTAACTTCTCATCTTCTTTTCCCAGTCCTGATGAAGGCTCTCAGCCTGAAACACTGACCGTTTACTCTTTTCTATAGGTGCTGCCGAGCCAGCTGAGTTCCCCCAGCATTTTGTGTGTGTTGCTAGGTCAGGACTAATCGGGTGTGTTGGAGGTTGCTGGGGTGGTGTGGCTCGAAGAGCCAGAAGGGTCTACTCCGCACCGGATCACTAAATAAAACATAACATCCAAGTCGTACTTTTAAAATTTATTTTACAAACATATTCTGGTAAAAACAGCGAACTGAAACAAAACAGAATATGAGGCAGCTCTTCTTGATTTCCAACAGACAGCAGGTGACCCTGCATTACGAAGGGGTTGGGAAGCATTTCTAAAAAGCTGTCCGTCTCCTGATTTACATAACACAGAGCACATGCATATGTGTCAAGAAAAATTGTTTTCATTCCAGATAAGTTCTCTGGGGATGAATTTTTAATTCCATATTCCAGATCTTTTGGGATTTGTGAATTCCATCAGGGCAAGTTTCCATTACATTTCCAAGAACCACATCATATTTAGCATATCTCACTGAATCCTGCTGTGTGTGACTATTTAGACGGAGCAAATACAAAAATATCAAAACAGTAATCCTTATGGACCATTTTACTTCATTATTTTCACAGCCTGCAGATCAGAGCGCAATAGACTGAGGGAGACCTTTCTTCAAAAGTGTTATCAGGTAACTGCCCAAATCCTCATCCTGAAAGAAAATGGGAAAAAAATTCCTGTTACTTTTCCTATTATTGACAAGTGTTAAGAGTTGTTTCAGGAGGGCGCAAATCTCTTCTACAAGAGATGGAGTACAAGACTTGAACACCTGAAGGGTTGAGAGTGGAATTTTTTAGGCAGGGGCAGACTTGACGGATCAGTCAATTTTTTTTGCCCCTTATGTTTTAAAACTGAAGGGCATATAAAAACTAATTTTTCTCTGTTGGGCAGTAGAATAGCTTCAAAGGACTGAATGGTCGCCGCACTGTAAGTTATAGATACTATGTAATTTCATATAAAAAGTAGAAAATGTTAATTAAAGCAGTTAGTTCCATTGTATAGAAACCATTGCTATCAATAGTTTTAAGTCATTCTGAAACTTTAAAGAGGTAATGACATTTTGACTTGCTCTTTGGTCAAACTTTTTCCAAAGTTATACTTCAAACAAAATGTAATTTTCAATTTTCCAATCTTCTCCTAGACAAAATAAAACAGACCCAACAGATCATGCAGTCGCGGTTACAATAGATAAAACAAGCAAATACTAAACCAATTTCAGATGTGAGCATTTGCTAATTACGAAACGTCACTTTTTCTCATTTGGGTACAGAAACTTGTCACAGGTCACATTGAGATAGAGAGTACTGTATTACAAAACTTATTTGTAACATTCATAAAGGATCCACTGCAGTTTGAAAGCTAGCTGTGAATTTACTTCTAACTACACGACAGGATCAAAAAGGAAAACAGTAACAGTCAGCTTCAATAATTAAATTAACTAAGGGCTTGGCAATGTCATGGAAAAATATCTTTACCCCAAGCTTTTGAAATTTCTTACATTCCTTCTAAAAGATTATGGGGAAGAGATCGTCACTATTAGAGTCACAGAACAGTACTGCACAGAAACAGGCCATTCGATCCATCTAGTACGTGCCAGACCATTTAAACTGCCTACTCCCATCGAACTGCACCAGCACCATTGCCCTCCGTACCTCTAACCATCCAAGTATCTGTCCAAACTTCTCTTAAACATTGAAATCGAGCTCATGCTCACATGCACCACTTGCACTGGCAGCTCGTTCCACACTCTCACAACTCTCTGCGTGAAGAAGATTCCCCTCATGTTCCCCTTAAATTTTTCATCTTTCACCTTTAACCCAACACCTCTAGTTGTAGTCCCACCCAACCTCGGTGGAAAAAGCCTGCTTGCACGTTCCCTATCTATACCCCTATCAGATCTCCCCTCAATCTTCTATGTTCCAGGGATCTCTCCTTAGGAAACTGAATGGATTACAAATTGGGGCAAGTTATACTTCAATGTGAAGAGAACAAGCAAAGATCACAAAACTCATCAACAACACAATAGTGGTATTATTTTCAGAGAATATTTTGCAAATACAACTAGCTAGTTACATAATCAAGTATTTAATAATTACAAATCCCAGGGAGATGTGCCAATTCAATTTTGCTGTAATCCCAATTTGACCATAGCTGTCAGGTTTTAATCAGTAGATGGAATACTCACTTAAAATTAATTGCACTGATTTGAAATTACTTTCAATCTACTAATTTACCTCAGGAGGCTGCTTCTTACATTGATGTACTGAAGAACATGAACTATATCCAAACAGTAAGTATTCTCACATCTTAAATATAAAGAACTAAGTGACAATTTCACCATATTTGGAAAAAAAAACATTTCTTAGAAAACTATTCTCACAATGTAAACTGAAACATCTGACTAGGTTAGGTTAAAAAAATATCTCTGAGATTTGGCTTCGCCAGACAGCCATGAAATATAGAAAAACCATGGAAGTTGTTGAAACAAAGGACATCAACCAACCCCCCACATACGAAAAAGAAAAAGAAACAAGCCTGGCAAACCCAAACGCCTCCCACGTACAAATAACAGATCACCCACCTGGAAAACGGCAGTTAGAACATCAAATCCTCCCAACCTCCTCCCACGCGAAAAACTAACAGATCTCCCACATGGAAAGACACTAACAAGAACATCAGACCTCAAATCCTCAACTCCTCAACTCCTCCTCGCACAAAAACTAACCTATCGCCCACAAACACCCACACCACCAAGCACCCAAGTTCAAAATCACCTAATCATGTGGACAGAATTACGTTACTTTAGCTTCTGGTATTTTAGCCTTATATCCTACATAACAGTCTCCATTCTGCGAATATCAGCTGCAGTAGTTAGTGCGGCTATATCACGAGCCCAGGGATCAGGGTTTGATCCTGACCTGGGATGCTGTCCTTGTGGAGTCTGCATGCTCCCCTGGGGCCGTGTGAACTACTTGTGCACGCTCCATTTTCTGTCATATCCTAAAGAAGTGCTGGTGGGTCGAAGGGCTACTTTAATGTTGGTAAGTGGAAAAAGAATCAAAGGGGATTAATGGGCATGCAAGTAAAGAATGCATCACATGGGGTTGCTCTAGGGTAAGATGGCTTGGGCCAGGTGGGCCATAGAGCCTCCTATTATGTTGTAACTGGCAAGCAAGAAAAGAAGGGAAGCTTATCAGATATAGAATCACTTAATTAGTTGATAACATTTAACCCATGACAGGTATCTAGGAATTTGCACTGCTTCTACCACACATAGTTCATTGAAAACATACTAACCCAGCAGTGAGACACCCTGTGCAGGGGTGCCCCTTGCACACCAACTGTCAACACTTTTCATATGTTTTGCCACCTCTGCTGCTTATAGTTTTAGGTCTTGACCACTGCTAGTGTAAAACTTGTTTTCCTTCTTGAACAAGTATTCAAAGTTCTGTTACATTCATCCAAAAATGTGTTAGCCAATTGCTTCTAACTTTGTTTAAACGGAGCCACCAACATATTAGTTAAATGCCAACAGCTGGGACTGCAGGAAAACTAATCTGCACAGGAAATGAAAATGCCAAAGAGTTGTGGATGCGCACGGATTATACTGGAAGTTTAAAATTAGGTGGGGGGGGTAATCCACAAAAGTTAGCTCCTCATCTCAGTCTCTTGCTGACACCATTCCATAGATTGGTCAGAGAACTTAATGGTGGGACTGCTTTTGCCCCGAGCACTCACATCTACAGTGATGAAGTGCTTTGAGAGGTCGGTCATGGCCAGAATTAACTCCTGCCTAAACAAAGACATTGGCCCACTGCAATTTGCCTACCACCACCACAACAGGTGGATGCAATCTTAGAGGCACTCCACTTGGCCTTGGATTACCTAGACAACAGCAATACCTAGGCTGCTGTTTATTGATAACAGCTCAGGGTTCAAAAGCTTCATCCAATCATTACTAATCAACAAGCTTCAAAACCTGGGCCTCTGTACCTCCTTCTGCAACCAGGTGCTTGACACCCTCATATAAAGACCACAGTAAGTGCGGATCATAAATAACACCTCCTCGCTGATGGTCAACATAGGTGCACCTCAAGGATGTATGCTTAGCCCTCTGCTCTATTCTCACTACACTCATGCCTGCGTGGCCTGGCACAGCTCAAACACCATAAATAAATTTGCCGACAATACCATTGTTGTTGGCGGAATCGCAGATGGTGATGAGATGTACAGGAGTGAGATAGGTTGGCTGTTGAGTGGTGTCACAACAACCTTGAACTCAATGTCAGCAAGACCAAGGGATTGATTGTGGACTTCAGGAAGTTGGAAGAACACACCCAAATCTTCATTGAGAAGTTAGCAGTGAAAAGGGAGAAGAGCTTCAAGTTTCTGGGCATCAGCATCTCAGAGAATCTATCCTGGGTCCAACATATTGATGCAATCACAAAGGTGCATGCCAGCAGCTACATTTCGTTAGGAGTTCGAGGAGATTTGCTATGTCACCAAAGACTCGCAAATTTCTACAGATATAATATGGAGAACATCCTTACTGGTAGCATCATCGCTTGGTATGGAGTCTCCATCCACAAGATACAGAGGATTACAGACTCAGCCAACTCAATCATGGGCACAAACCCCCCACCACCAAGGACATCTTCAAAGGCACGCATCAAGGCGGCAGCATCCAACATTAAGGACGCTCTCCATCCGGGAATATGCTCTCTTTCCATTACTACCATCAGGGTGGAGGCACAGGAGACTGAAGACACACACTCAATGTTTCAGGAACACCTGCTTCCTCAACTGTCTCTTAAGGCATACTTCTTCAGCTGAGGAGTCCCAGAGTTTTAATTTGCGGTGTCCTTCTCCTTCTTAGGGGAAAACTTGCAGACAATTGTGGCAAAATTGAACATTGACCAACTACTTCTAAAAAAGCAGATGGCTGACAGATATTCTCAGAGCGTTTACTCGTTGCACAATAGCCTGTGGAATATTTTAAACAGAAAGCTATACAGACTTTTATTTTGCCTAAAAGACATTGCTTTTTCAAAATGTTTACTCACCTGGTAAGTCCATGAAACCAACACATCTTTAGTGCTCTGGTCATCAGACATTGCACTGATTTTAATGAGAATCGATTCCACCATCACAGAACCATCAGGGAGGTGTTGAATAGGATAATCCTTCAAGATGCTTTGAAAGGTAAACAATAACTCATTAAAAATTGAGCAGTTGAATTACATTACCACATCTTTATGCTTCATAAACAGTGACTGCTTTAAGGAATTTTCAAGTCCATTGTGAATGTATGAGACACTTTCCCATACACGGATGATGAAGGTCTCAACCAAGGCAATCTCTGGCTAGCAGTATGGAGTCTGAGAGCACAGTGTTTGTTATTTTTATTGTAAACTGTACAGCAACAGTCCATGGGCTCAAAATAAGCACCAGTGGCACCAGCATTTACCACAACTAGACTAATTGTTTGTCTCATAAACTAATTAGTTCTAGCATTTTCTAGTCAAGACAAGAAAAGCCACTTTATCATCTGTATGATATGCAACACTGAGGAGTCCAGCTCCTCCCATAACCATAATTCCCAGCTGATTCCGCACAAATCTCCATCATACTGGCCTGTGCCTTATTCTGATTATCGAAAGTCACTCCCGTTGAGGTTGGTTAGTTTAGAAGGTGAGGCTGCTTTTCCCATTAGATAGATGCCTAGTGTCCAGAGTCAAATATCCTGGGTATATAAAATAGGACGTGGAAGGGGCCTGCTCTCTTCTTCCTTTGTTTTAGGCATGATGATTGAGAAGGGATACTCTACGTGAACTTTTAACTAAGTATGTTTGTTGAAAGTACACGTTTGTTGAACATTCAGCTTTGTATTGTCTGTAACTGATTAATATACCTATTCGAAGTCAATGCATTTCCTGTCTCACTTGCCGGACCCACAAACCTGATTCAACTTTAGTCTCATGAGACCATGGATTTGTGCTTGGAAGGTTTCCAGGGTGCAGGCCTGGGCAGGGTTGTATGGAAGACCGGCAGTTGCCCATGCTGCAAATCTCCCCTCTCCACGCCACCGATGTTGTCCAAGGGAAGGGTATTAGGACCCACACAGCCTGGCGCTGGAGTCGTCGCAGAGCAATGTGTGATTAAGTGCCTTGCTCAAGGACACAACACGCTGCCTCAGCCAAGGCTCGAACTAGCAACCTTCAGATCGCTAGACGAACACCTTAACCACTTGGCCATGCGCCAACACAACTTTACATGTACAGATAAATGATTTTCCCTAATTTTGATGTACAAGGAGCACTATATCAATATAGGTATAGTTTGCACCAATCTGCCGGCTGGTGGTGTAGCGGCATCAGCATCGGACTTCGAGGCAAGTGGTCCTGGATTCGAATCCGGCCGGCTCCTTTCACGCTTTCCATCCGTGCTGGGTTGAGCGTCAAGCTAGCAACCCAGCCTCGTAAAAAGCAGACAAAATGCCAATTACAGCAAGGTTGCTACATTCTGCACAAGGCACAGAGAGGAATAACGGTGCACCAATCTAACTGTGATGTAATAAGCCAGCAATGGTAATTTTATCACTTTAACACCACCAATTGTGGAAGACAGTATTTTAAAGCACTAAATAATAACTTGCTCACAAGAGGACATTGAATATTTCCCCCAATGCAATGAAAAATATGAATAATTATTTTTCATGCTAAAGTCGCTCCAGTAACGAAAGGTGAGATTGCACGGAATAAGTTGTTGGTAAGAAAGCAGAGTGCGGATAATTGGAAATGTCTCTGTTGTATTCGAGTTCTCATATTTTTCCCACCATCTAAGGAACAGCATTAATAATGTTCAGAACAGGATACTAAGCCTCTGTTGGAGTAAATACACTTGTCATATTTGGAAGCTTGGTTGGTCGCTGAGCTTGGCAAAATGATTGCAGACATTCTAGCTCCAATCAAGAAGCCACCATCAGTGTGCTGTTGAGAGCGCTGTCTCCTCAGAATACTCTTCCAGAGTCCAAATGGATATTGATTAAACGTCGTGATTTGGTTGGTTGGTTCAAAACACTGTGAACAGTTTAGCAGTAGAAGATTCCGATTGGCTAGCTTCGAGGAAGATCCGTTGAAAGAGTTTGCTTTGCTGTCCAGATCCTGATTATTGGCGATTCGTTGATTGTTGACGTCATTGTTTCTCTTTTCTCTGTAAGGGTTCATATACCGGATCTATGTCGATGTGTTTGTTGATGGATCCTTCTATAGAGAACCACCCTCCAAGAAATTCTCATTGTTTTCCTGTCCTTGCTCGAGTCAAGACCCTGGCTGTTGTCCAGTTGAAATGGTATCCCCCTTCACCTTCATGAGCCAATTCTAGCAAGAGTGAGTCATGCCCCCTGCTTGCTAGCTCATGCTCGTGTAGCCTGGTTGATAGTTTTCTTCCTGTTTGACCAATGTAGTACTCGTCGCAGTCACCATACTTGTCACATTTTGATTTTTTTGAACATCTTTCAATAGGTATTAGGATAAAGGTAAACTTAAATATTGGGGTTTTAAACGCAAGCATAAAGCAAACACGTACAAATCGAATGATAACTTGTTAAACAAAAATCTGCTTTGGCCTAGCCTTGGATAGTTTATATAGAATAGTTCTATGACAGAAAGAGAGATGCTACTTGAATTGACTAATGCAACAACTGGTGTGTGGGAGTGTTGCAAGCATTATGGGAGGAAAACTGTACTCATTATCTAAGTGAGACTAATTAGTGTACATAATCTTCAGTTTTGACTGCTTCAGTATAAAGCGGTCAAAAAATTGCAGAGGCACATGATAAAATGCATGCTGGAGACACTAAATTTAGTTATTATTAAGATGCCTCAGATATTATAATGGGATACCAGGGATTCAATCAGTCAAGGTACATTTATTATCAACGAATGTCTAAATTATACACCTTGAGATGTGTTTGCTTACAGGTAGCCACAAAGCACAGAACACGAAGAATCCAATTAAAAAAGAAAGACCATAACCACTGCATAGAAAGAGGAAAAAAAAACATACCATGCAAACAACAGCACATACACACCACGCAAACCATAGATGCAAACGACAGCATTCTGAACCAGGTCAAGTCCTTAGATCTGCTCGCCACAGCAGCTGGAGTAGCAGGCCCAAGCCTTGATCTCAGGTTCATCATATTAGTGGGTCAAAGACACCAGGAAACTCGCAGAGACAACAGCCACCAGAAAGGAATGAACGTCACAAGAGATCGAGCAAAATCAGCCCGACCCCTGCCTCTGCACTCAGGCTTTCTAGTCTATCTGGACCAGCACTTAACTTGTCCAGCACTGAATAGTGCCTCGCCCAATGGCCCAGGCTCCGGCACAGCGATACACCCAGACCACACAGCCTGAAGCCGTTCTTGATCTCACCAGGGTAACTCCAACACACAAGGTAAAAATATACCTGTTATACGTTCCACAATGCAACTGTCAACTCAACAGAACAGTCACTGGTTCTGCAACAGAGTTTAGACAGAAGACACCTGCAGATGCTGAAAATCCTGACCAACACACACAAAATGCTGGAGGAACTGAACAAGTCAGGCAGTATCTGTGGAGGGGATTAAACACTCAATACGAGGGTGAGTTTGAATAGGAAAAGTCGAGACAGTTGATATTTTGCAGGCAGTTAAAGATGAAGAGATCCAGAGCAGGCAGATACTGACGGTTTATTTCCCTCCATTGATGCTGCCTAACTTGCCAAGTTCCTGTATGTTCTGTAACATTTTCTTAGGTCTGCCAGATTCTTTGGTATGAATAAATAAACACTGTTCTAAATGACATTTTATTTTGTGTACGTCTAAGTATTTTGCCGAAGTTGCAAAAAGCACAAACAAGACAGTCACAATTATTGCTCTGCACTTACTTTTTGAGATGATTGTATATTCGGTTTAAGGTGTCCTGTTCGGAGTGATGGTCTTGCATCTGAACTTTGCAGGTGTAGCGAAGGTGATGCTCGCTGAGACCCAACTCTTTTACAGCCTGCTCAGGCGTAACCAGACGAAGGCTCTGGATGAAGCAGAAAAAAAATTACACTTCCTCCCCACTTCCAATGATCCTTAACTTTACACTTAAAGTACGAGAAATGTGTCACTCACATTATCCTTTATAATCAGTGTGCCGTGCATTAGCTTCTGTTTCTTTGGATCAGGTAGTGGGCCTAAAGTATTGGGAGAAATGTTATGTAGTTATCATAATAAACAACATTATAAATTGAATTACTTAGCAAGCTAATAAAATAATAAATATTTCTTGACATCAGCTAGTACAGCTGCTGACTTAGAGCACCAGTGGCTTATGTGGGGTATCTTAAAGTGTAAGGTGTTAGACTTGAGGAAATCTCAATGAAATGTAACATGGGATTTGAGAGGGTAAATATGAACACCCAACTGCTCATATACATCTATTATTCCTTCACTAATGATCCCAGCAAACTGGAACTCAGACCCACCATCCTGCCTTTAGATTTCATAAAATCCTTATGCACTCAGTGGCCACTTTATCAGGTTCACCTATAGACCTGCTCGTTTATGCAAATATCTAATCAGCCAATCACTTGGCAGTAACTCAATGCATAAAAGCATGTAGACATTGTCAAGAGGCTCAGCTGTTGTTCAGACCAAATATCAGACTGCGGAAGCAATGTGATCTAAGTGACTTTGACTGTGGAATGATTGTTGGTGCCAGACAGAATAGTTTGAGTATCTCAGAAACTGCTGATCTCCTGGGATTTTCACACACAATAGTCTCTAGAGTTTACAGAGAATGGTGCGAGGGACAAAAACATCCAGTGAGCGGCAGCTCTGTGGGTGAAAACGCCTTGTTAATGAGAGAGGTCAGAGGAGAATGGCCAGTCTGGTTCAAAATGACAGGAAGGTGACCATAACTCAAATAACCACACGTTACAACAGTGGTGTGCAGAAGGGCATCGCTGAATGCACAACATGTCAAAACTTAAAGTGGATGGGTTACAGAAGCAAAAGACCACACCAGGTTCCACTCCTGTACCCAATAAAGTGGCCACTAATTGTACACGTACACGCACCCGTCCTGGTTTAGTTCTGGTAACTCACCACAGACCAACGATCAAACCAGGTTTCACCTTGGCTGGTTTATCCACTTAAAATTAAGGACATAAATCAAGCATTCATTTACTCACAAACACAACTGCAGGTACTTCAAGTTTAATTCGGATTCTAAAGAAAGAGTACTTTTATTACCAAGAACTGAATCCCTCTTGAGCAAGCAGAGCGAAATATCCACCGGAATATTGGGATTGGTAACTATTGTAGCTGTTTCTCCATTGGCTGGCATGTAACAATTAATACCTGGACACAAAACATCGGTAAAAAATTTAAAAAATCATTCCAAGAGTTAACAAAATAAATTATTTAAAAATATATTAATGCCCAAAATGGAACTGAATTCAGCACAGCACAAGAGCAAGACCTAGAGTCAAAAACCAAACTGGTGGTGGAACTCGGGGACAAGCAGCATCTGTGGAGGCAGAAGGATGTTGGACGTTCTAGATCGAGTGTAGAGGGAAGATGACCTGTGAGGAGGAGGGGCGAGGAAAGAGACAGGTGAAAGAGAACAGGAAGTGTGGTATGATCGGCGGATGGAACAGGGACGTGGAGGGTAGGGGAGGGTGGAAGCTGTTAGGTGGAAACAACGGAGGTTTGCAGACTGTGGGAACCTGATAAGTAAGGCAGGTGATGAGTGGATGACCAGTTCAAACAGTAGGGAGAGGACAGGAGACCCAGAGAGTTAAGTGTGTGGAGGATAAGCAGATAGAGCAAGGCAGGAGGAGGAGAAGCTGGTTTATGGGGAGTTGCGGAGGGGCAAAGTTGGAGAGAAGGGGAGGACCGATGACAGAAACTGGATAGAGCAGGAGAGACAAATGAAAACAAAGGTTGCAGGTAACTTGAAGTTGGAAAATTCAATGTTCATACTATTGAGGTACCGTCCTACTTTGCTCTTGGCCTTACTCTGGCTTCGGAGAAGACCAAGGACGTACATGTAATTGTGGGAATGGGAAGGGGACTGAAACTGCATGTAACCAGGAGCTCAAGATCACCATTGCGGCCATTCCATCTGGTCAGCCTGATCAGGGATCTTGGACCTGAAACATCAGCCATTTCTCTTTCTACAGTTGTTGCTGGTCTTACTGAATGTTTCCAGAATCTTTTGGTTTTAGTTGTGAGAAGAATGGTGGACCCGTTTACCTACTTAGGCTCTTGTTGAAGGATTATTTCAGGAAAAAAAATGATGGTAAACCCAGTCTTTGCAATAAGTTGTAAGTATTAACAGATACCGGGTACATCTTGGCCTGTTCATCTTTATATAATCCTAACAATTTGATTCAAAGGAAAGACTTAAATTCAAGTTGTAAAGGCCCTGTTAGTGTACCTATTCATGGCAGATGCAATAATGCTTGCGATTGAATGAGACTTACTAAATTCCTGCTCGATTTTCTGTTTGAGAAATCCCATTTTCTTTGCTTCTCCGTGAACCAACAGCACATTCTGTGGCTCTGCTTGACGAATGAGTTGCATGATGCCTTTAGCATCAGCATGTGCACTGAACGACATGTACTCCACCTGCATCTTCACTTCTAGCTGGGAAGTACAGTTAAGGAATAAGCGGTGTTAAAAAAATATCTTCAATTAAAATGAAATTAACATTTTTTAAGCAGAACTCAAATTCTCAATTTCTAATTTATACATAATGCAAAAGAAATAATGAAACCAATCCATTATTTCCAAGATGCACAAAATATATCTTGTAAGCTCCTTATGCCTCTCAGTATATGGATCTCTAATAATAGCTCACAAGAAGAATAGCTCAGCCTCAGTAATATCAGTTTGAGGGGAAAAGAGCTTTCTCAGCTAATTTCAGAGCAAAAATGTGTTTGCATTAAATTATATGCAATTAGTATTAATAAATAAAAAGCCAACTAAAATTACAACCTTCTCTACTAAAAGGAAGAGCATACATCTTTCTGAACTATGAATCTAGAAATGGATTGATTGAGTACATAAATAATATAAAATAAAGATTGTCCTGAAAAATAATGAGATTAAAATTGCACGGAATATAGGACACCATTGTTGTGAAAAGCTTTTAGAAATATATTTAAAGCAAACATTTAGTTAGTCAAACAGCAGGGCCCTAAAGAGCTCCTGCAGTAAATAAGATACTGGTTGTGTCCGAGGAAACAAATACACAACCACAGCGAGAGAGTGGGAAGTGATTAGTGAGTGCCTGAGGAATCAGTGTGGAGACTTTGAAGTAACAGATATAATCAATTCAGAGTGCTGCGACAAACAGTGCTGCTTAAATTTGTCAATGACATCATAAAATTGGTCATTGGAAATAAAAGCTACAAATAACAGAGGATAAATCAATTTTTGGAAAACAGGGAAATTTAAGATTTAGACAAACAAATGCCAAATGTGGACAATATTGAATAGGAGAGTTGACTCTGAATTACAAAATTACAAGGCACATTGCAAAAAAAAAAGGAATCTTGTGATACAAGTGCTTAGTGCATTAAATTTATCAGTATAGCATGTGTGATGGTAATATGGAAACCGAACCTCAAATCTTAAAGTACACAGCAAGAACAGCAAATACACAAGCTAATAACAGGTTTATAAGCACTGAGTCTAACCCATTACATGTAGTGTACACAATTCTGTTTAGGGTGCTACAACCATTGAGTCAGAACTGATACCAAGCAGACTGTCAAGTCAGAGTTTAGATATTGAAGCTACGAAAAGAGACAATGAAGCTTGGATCATTGTACAGAAGGAGGAAGGGTTGCGTGAAGCATCCCAGAAATCCCTAAATCTCTAAAGTGGAATCATCGCCAGGGCTAATTGACTGAAATATCAGAATAATGAAGGATTCTGGGGTTAAATGACAGAGGGGCTGACCACTGCTGCACTGTCATCCAGCAAACAAGACATTTACACACAACTCCTTCCACATCTGGAGGATGTTAATGATCCAATTAGATTTCCTGAAGTAGTTCAGGAAGATTATCAGATGTTCCCATAAATTCCTTTCTTAACTAATACTGCCAAAACAAAACTAAATGAACTAGTCATTCATCTCAGTTTCATTTGAAGTATCTAATTCTCGAGTGTCACTCGATGAATCAATTTGATGAAGTCTTTTGCCTTGGGAACAGTATTTCCTAAAGGCCAAAAACCTCAGTTCTTTAATGAATGCAAAACAGTGCTTACAGTTTGCCTCCCCTCCATTTCAAGTTTCCGTTGTCCACTAAGAATTTTATGTCCCACTGTTCCTTGCACACAATATCCTGGCATGATAACCTGAGACAACAAGGACACAGTTAATAATCCAGACAAAATATTATGAAGAATTTATTGAAAGGAAAGGATTTGTACTGAATCCTTGGTGTAAGTAGGTCTTGATTTCTAACCATGTTTTTGTCATTGCCTGCCCACTTCCTGAAAATCTGCAGGGACTGCCCAGCGTGAAGCATACCTGGTGTGGCAAACACAACCTGAAAAAAAAACAATCCTTATTGGAACTCCTCTGGCATGTATTATACACAAAACTTTCAACATTTTTTTTTACAAATTCAAATCCCAATGCGAGAGCAAAATTATATAAGTGGTTAACTGCTTGAGAATTCAAAATGTTAGAAGCTGCCAAAGTACAAGAAAGTAATTCAAAATAAATATTCAAAGGGTAATTCGAGAAATTACTGTGTGTTGGTGAGTGGGAGGAAGGAGTTGGTTCTGTTGTAATTTTTTGCTTGTTGTGTTCTGCGTTGTTCTGCCAAGCATTGTGGGCAAGCTGTTTCCTTTTTCCTATGGTCCACTCTCCTCTCCAATCACATTCTTTCTTCTCCTGTCCTTGACCCTTCCCACCCACCTGGTTTCACCTATCACCTTCCAGATGGCTCCCCCACCGCCCCCCCACCTTTTTATTCTGGCATCTTCCCTCAGTCCTGAAGAAGGGTCTTGGCCTGAAATGTCAACTGTTTATTGTTTCCCATTGATGCTGCCTAACCTGCTGAGTTCCTCCAGCATTGTGTGTGTGTGTGTGTGTGTGTGTGTGTGTGTGTGTGTGTGTGTGTGTGTGTGTGTGTGTGTGTGTTGTGTGTTGCATGTTGCTTTGGATTTCCAGTATTTATAGACTTTATTTGCGATAAGCTATTTTAGTGCCAGAATGTGTGGCAACACTTGCAGACTGCCCAGCAATCCTTAGCTGTGTTGTTAATACAAAAGACACATTTCCCTGTGTTTTAACACAAACATTTGATTAAAATATCTGAATCAGAATAATCAAAATTATTCTAATTAAGGAAGAAATGGACGAAGATTTTGCACATATGGAAACTGCTAGTTTTCTTTTCAAAAGCACATGCTAAAAATTCTTGCTTATAATCCACAAGTATTCACTCCCTTACTTACTCAGTGTAGTGAGCAATTTATCTCCGACCCATTGCATACTAGCTAATCTCATTATGGTGAAAACTGGGTCGCCAGTTAGTTTGTGTCATTAGGCAGATAAAAAAGAAAACAACCACGAACAGTGTTCCCACAGATGTAATTTTTTCAGTGACCCCCTACTAGGAAACAATATGTGGTTTCTAGGCATGTACTAGACAGATACAATAACTATCCCTTTTTATGGCAGAACAATCTGCCAGCATTCACATACAAAGTGCTCATTCTAGTCCACTGCCAATACTCAACAAACTACAATTATGAAGTCACTGACTTTATATGAAGAAAAATAAAAAGGTGGTTGGATACCTCCCTATGGTGCTCCCTCCCCCTTCACTTCCTTCCATGGCCTTCTGACCTCTCCTATCAAAATCTCCCTTCTCCAGCCCTGTATCTCTTTCACCTATCACCTTGTGTTTCTTTTGACCCTCCCCTCACCTTTTTACTCTGAATCCTCTCCTTTTTTTCTCCAATCCTCATGAAGGGTCTTGGCCCGAAACTTCAACTATACTCTTTTTCTATAGATGCTGTCTGGCCTGCCGTGTTCCTCCAGCATTTTGTGTGTGTTGCTTGCATTTCTAGTATCTGCAGATTTTCTCTTGTAGGTGGTTGGATACATATAGTTTTGCTAAAATAATTTTGATACAGCTAATGAATCACAGAATTTTGCAGTACAAGAAATCCCATGTCGGCACTGTTCAAATAACAGAAATTTGCACTTACAGAATTCACAAATAACTCCTCAAAAATTTGACATACCTAATAAAATTAGCTCTCATGGAAAAAAAATAGGAAATAAAGACAATATCTTTTCAACTCTTGTTTCTTGGCAGAGACATACCATTGGTCCAGGGTTGTCAGCATACGCCCTATCAAATGCCTTGATGTGTTTGAACTCAAACATGTTTCTCTGCACAAAGGTCTTCCTAATTTTTTGATTGGTCCACGTAATGAATAATTTATAATAATGGTTGGCTTTTTCTGTCAGTCCAGTCGAGAAATAGATTGGTGCCTTCAAGTTCATTCTCTCCCTGTGTGCAGAAACAACAGTAACTTGTCAATATTGTCATGGATAATTTAACCATGGAGATTTCCCTTCTGCAGGCCTTTGGTGGAATTCATAATATGTGAATTATATGTGGTTTGTAAAAGAAATGAGTGTAATGAACTAAATTATCTTTTCTGTACATTCTGCATCAGAGTGTAGGTAGTACTGCTGGAAGTTTCTTTTCAATTCATCTCAAAATCTGAACCGTTTTGCCATTATAACTTTCACCTCTGTATCTGTTTAAATGTCAGTCAGTTTAAGGGACTCCTTCACTAACAGAGGCGCCAGATTTCAGATGGAATGTTACTTCGTACTAGCTTCTCACTTAGCAGGATTCTCAAAGTTGTTCAAAGATAAACAAAGTCTTCCAATGTCCTGTGTAATAAGGCTACCTCTCAAAAGCACTCCAGCAACGCCCGGTGCATCCTCCTCTAATTCCATGAGGTTCAATGCAGGTTGGGGACTGCTTCATCAAACATCTTTGCTGTCTGCCACAACCGCCAGACTCTCCCTGCGGCCACCTCTTTCAATTTCACGTCTCATTCCCATAACGACTTATCTGTCCATGGCCTCCTCTAATGCCACAAAAAGGCCAAACCCAGGCTGGAAGAACAACAAACACCCTGCTTTCTCCCCTACCCTTCTCTCTTTTTCCTACCCCATTCTGGTTACCCTCTCACCCTTCCCTTTCCCTCCCCGCCCTCATATTCAGCCCACCACCTTCCTCTGGTTCCTTCACTCCTTCCATTGTCCTCTCCTATTAGATTCCTTCTTCTTCAGCCCTTTACTTCTTCCATCTGTCATCCTCCCTCCCCCACCTTGTCTCATCTTCACCTGCCAACCAGTTCGCCAACCCTTCCCCTCCACCTTCTGATTCTGCCTCAGCTCCTCTTTTGTGGCACTTCCCTATGGCTCTAAATACCCTGATCTTTCAAAAACGCATCTACTTCATCCTTAAATATCCCCGTGATCTACTCTCCTCAACCCTCTGAGGTAGGGAATTCCAGAGAGTGACGACACTATGCATTTCAGCTTTAAATGACACCCCCCCCCCTTGTAACAATGTCTCCTTGATCAAGATTCTCCCACTAGTGGAAACATCTCCACAATTATCCTGTCATGCTCCCTAAAGTCCTTATCTTTCAATAAGATTACCGCTCATTTTCCTAAACTACGAAGAATATTTATTTACTTGGTGATACTGCATGGAGAAGGCCCTTCCAGCCCTTCAATCCACACTGCCCTAGCAACCCCAAGCAAACTACAGGACAATTTACAATGACCAATTAATCTACCCAGTATGTCTTTGGACTGTGGGAAACCCACACATTCCACAGGAAGGACATACAGAGACTCCTTACAGAACAGCACCGGAATTGAACTCCAAACTCCAGAATGCCCTAAGCTGTAGTTGCATCATGCTAACCACTATGATCACACCTGATCATCTACCGTCTTCCTGACTTACTATCAGACACATCTAATATTCCAAATCCTGTCACTTTTGAACGCAATCACTGACTGAGCTTCTACAGCCCTTGTGAAGATTCACCACCCTCTGAATAAAGAAATTCCACATTACAGTCCTAAAAGACCTACTCCTGTTTGACTCAAGATAAAACTGAAAAGCTTCATAATTTGTTTTAAAAAGCGATCAGCACAGAGATTGTAATGAACAGGGACTGAAACAGGAATCCGAAGCAAATACAATTGGACTTCAGGTTTTTTGTAAACTTGGAAATCAGAAGCTGTCCTAAATTTTCCAATTTTTTTTAAACTGTGCTAATTATTTTAGAAAAGCTGAAATTTACCAGAAGGTCTCCAGCAGGATGCAAAGTTCCTGGGCTCGTCCAAGGGCAAAGACTGGAATCAGCACCTATGAACATGAAAGTTCATCAAAATACTGAACAAGCCATTTCAGAAACATTACTGCAATTCACAGTTTACTCACAGGTCATTACTGCCTGTCTACTCGGTACAGACTGAGGGAAGTAGCAGGGACAGACCATTGGATCCCAGTTTCCTCTGGTTTATGCTGAGAGTCTTTCACCAAACAACCATGGTATGAGAGGGGAACAGTGAGGAAGGAAAATCCTGTTGCTGATCTTTCTTGGAAAGGGGTTATGTATTGATGGAGCCTATACCTTGACTGAAACTTTGTACCAGTAGACTGAACACACAAGGTTCTGGAAGTAAGATAGCAAGGCTGATCACAGTCATTCTATCCTCTAAGACAACACTCTTAGGTTTGGTTTACTTAACGCAGGCTAGGAAGTGAAGCTGAATATTCTGCTCCTACCAAACCACTCAAAAAAGTACATCTGAAAATCAACAACATAACCTTGAATAAAAATGTTTACCTGACAAAATCAAAATTATTTTACTGGGCTTTAGCTTCTGAATAATCAACTGTGAAATAACTTCATTTTTGATTTCTATATCTAGGTGATGTATACAGACACAAATAAAAGTTTTTAACAGAGGAAAAGACCTGAACCAACCACATTAACATGGAAAGATTGTTATCGAAGATGTCCTGCCCCCTGCAAGACCCATCCAAACCGTAAGTGCAGCTATATCCAGACAGTGAAACAAGGGGAAACTGAGAGGCAGTGAGCTTCAGTGAAATCAAAACTTATACCACCAGTCACCCCACATGAGGGGAACCAAGTTGGGAAGGAGAAAAAGAAGAAAATAGAGAGCAACTGGTTGGTATGGTAGTGTTACCAAATGCTCCAACAATGTTACCAACTCAGTTCAGGGGCTGTAGATGACCTCCAGAGCAATCAAGATGCAGGGTTTGGCTGGATCACTCTAGAGGAAAAGAATAGTTCACAGTTCTAGAGAGTGCAATATTCCAAGCAGAAAGAGATACCTGGAGTCCTCAAAGAGGCTCGTAGAAAAATTAAGGCACAAGGTAGAAGGAGAAGGAAAAGAAAATGGAACCAATTTGGCAAACTAAAAATGGGTCACTGCACAAACCAATGTGACGGGAGCAACACCACTTGCAACCTACTTTTGGGAAGCCAAGAACATCAATGCCAACGGCAAAATTTACCTTTGCTGGAAACCAGTGCAGAACTCCAGGCATCCCAGCTTTAGGAATCTGGGACCAGTACCACAGGAGCTCTGGGAACCCATCAAAAAGAACAACACTCTCATGCTACTGTCGGTTCTAGGTTGAAGAGACTGAGTTTGGGAGGTAAAGTCAATGTAACCTAGGTAGTGGATTTTTAATATGATAGATACTGCCACCGCTGTGTGCTGGTGCTATAGAAAATGAATGTTTAAGGTGGTGGACTGAGCACAGTTCAAATAGACTGCTTTGTCCTAGATAATGTTCAAGTTTCTTGAGAACTTTCTGGGCTGTTCTCATCTAGACAATTGAAGAATACTTTATCAACCGCCTGACTTGTGCATTGTCAATGGAGGAAAGCTTTGGAGAGTCACTGACTGCAAAATACCTAAATCAGTTCTTGGAGTCATGAGATTTACGTAGCTGATCCCACTGAATTTCTTGCTAATGGATTCACCTTTCTTCCCCGAGAATATTGATGTTGGGGAACGTCAAGGATAGGTGGTTAGTGTGTTATTTTTCATTACAGTTCTGGTTACTCACACAGAATTCCACTACTTTTCTGATTCTCATGAACAAATGAACTAATATAATAATACTAAAGGCACTGGGGGAACTCAGTGGGTCTGGCCCCCACCTATGGAGTGATGTGGATAGTCAACATTTCTGGTTCATCTGGACGTGAAGTAGCCAGTATAAAAATGTGGAGGGAAGGGTTGGAGCATGAACAAGCAGCTGATAGGTGGATCTAGGCTGGTGTGGGGTCTGGGGGAGGTGACAGGGAGATGAGGGCAGGAATAAAGTCAGAAGCTGGGGCATGATGGGAGGGGAAAAAAGGATGAGCCATGATTTATGGTCTTATGTCTCTTGCTGAAAATCATCACTGCTTGGCACTTTCACGATGTGCATGTTACTTGTCACTTAAAATTGCATGTCTAAATCTTGCGGCATGCAGGAGTGGACTTGTTCTTTGCCGAGGAATCAAGCAAGCACAGAATCCAAATGTACTCCTGCTCATTTGTCATTATGAATAGCACACAGGTAGCATAAATGTGTGCAGCACTACAGACAGGAGACCATAAGTCAACGCATGCTGAATCTACATTTGCAATTCCAGTTCAAAGACGGAGGTAGGCAGTGTAAAGGTGTCAGATAAGAAATGCACTGCATCGGCATTCCCTTGTTTTGATACCCCTTTCCTTATCCATCGTCTAACGTTATTTCGTCAGAACACTTCACAATGTCTTGGCTATCCATGGGAGACTAGCTATAAACCAAGAATATTTTTGTTTCTTCTTTTCTCTTTCTCCATCTGTCCTAATATCCACCCCGAGTCCATGGACACCTCTTAACATCGAGAAGCTCACCTTCTTACCTGGTACTTCAAGCAGTGAATGTCAAAGTGTTGACATTCAGATGAGTTGATACCATCCCCGCTATACATTGTTATGCCATACATTTCATACAAAAGCACCAGATCAGGTGCAGCATTATGGCTGTGATGAGAATAAAGCTCAGAGAGCACAGTAAGACTCAGATGCTCACTGTTCTAATCTACTGTGCCATCACCAAGCCTGCATGGATAATTAGTAAAGAAAAAGTTATAACCAGAGAAGACTAGGCAGAAAATGGTTCGGCACAGCCAAGAAGGACCAAAAGGCCTGTTTCTGTGCTGTAGTTTCTATGGTTTCTATGGTTAAGATATTTTTCTACAGAGAGTACAATATTTAAGCCATACCTTTCCACCCCTCTCTATCGCATCATGCACTTTCTTCAGAAAATCTCTTTCTCGGCACCGCTTTGAGTCTCGGATGGTCGTGGCGTATGTAGATTCTGAGATTAATAAGTCAGGGCGACATTTGTCAATCCAAGCAGCTCTAAGACATACAAAAAGTCAAGGATTTGAGAAATCAAATATTAATCGCAGAATAACTGAGTGTTGGAAGATAGAAGTATCTCAAACAGCCCATCAACTCTGCACAGTTGTTTTGTTCATAGTCTAGCATTTAATCAGAAGGAGAGAATCTGCCCATTGCAAGTTTGTCAGCTCTTTGAAAAATATCAGCCAATTGTTTCCACTTCCATGCTTATTAATGAAGCTCTACAATTCTATCTTTCCCATCAAACCTGAAAGGCTCTTAAACTATAATTAATTTACACTAACATGTAGCTCTGAAGTATCAGATTTTTCTTCTGCAGAATAGCATGTGTGTTGTTTTTATTTTGGTGGCAGAGCGGTAATTAAAGCCTTTGGATTTAACAGAAAAGCCTTCATTATTTCATTAGAAATGAAACTCATAGTAGGATAAGAAACAGCACCAACTCTCTGGCTGGCAGCATGGCTATGCTAGAAAAAAACAATAATCACATCCCACATATTGAAAAATTGTACACATTTCTTAGGCTTGGGCACCATTCCCAATGATGTCCATAGATGGCTGTTCTGATGCTCATGAGAATGGCACAAGACGTTATGCCATTGCAGAACAATGGTCTTGCAACACCTGGCATTCTTTATCCATTCCTCCTTTTCAACTATCTGCAAATTATGAAACATGGTTTGAAAAGACCCATTTCTTTGGTCAATGGTGTTCCAACCAAATGAATCACACATCCAAACCAAAAGCAACAATAAAAAAGACAAGTGCAGCAAGGGGAAAAATAACGAGCTTAAGTGGTCTGTGTTCTACAAATGTACTATGGAGAGTATTCTAACTGGCTGCATCACTGTCTGGTGGGGAGGGGAGGGGGACCTACTGCTCAGGATCAAAATAAGCAGCAGAGAATCTCAAACTTAGTCAGCTCCATTATGGGCACTAGCCTCCGTAGTAAGCAGGACATCTTCAAGCACCAGTGCCTCAAAAGGCAGTGTGGATCATTAAGGACCCCCACCACCCAACTCATTGCTACCATCAGGAAGGATGTACAGAAGCTTGAAGGAACACACTCAATGATTCAGGAACTACTATCTGACTTCTGAATGGACATTGAACCCATGAACACTACCTCACTACTTATTAATTTCTATTTTTGCACGACTTATCTAATTTAACTATGGTATACATTTACAGTAATTCAGATTTTTTTCATTATGTATTGCATTGTACTGATGCTGCAAAGATTACAAATTTCACAACATATGCCAGTGAAATTAAACTAGTTTCTGAGCTGCCCTATATGAAAAATAGAAAGCTAGCAGATAAATGTCAAAATCTATATTTATCACTAATCTCCCTGATGTCATGATGTTCAGTTTTTTTTATTACTCAACTGCACTGAACAAAAATCTATCACACCAAGGTTGAAGGCAGCATTACCCAACGCCAGTGCATCTATAGATTTAGGCACATGCCATTTTAACTTTAATTGCTGACCATTGAGCGGAGAAAGTTCTATTTCTCCATGACCTGTAAGAAAAGCTGGCTGAGTCAGAGGTATGCTTTTTTTTTACATTTAATACTGGTGGCACTATGCCTTTGGTAGGATGGAACAATCAACACTGGTACACCTCAGGGGTGTATACTTAGCCCACTGCTCGACTCTCTATATACTCAAGACTGTGTGGCTAGGCATAGCTCAATTACCATCTATAAATTTGCTGACGATACAACCATTGTTGGTAGAATCTCAGATGGAGACAAGAGGACATATGGGAGTGTGATATGCAAACTAATGGAGTGGTGTCACAGCAACAACCTGGCACTCAACGTCAGTAAGACAAAAGAGCTAATTGTGGGCTTCAGGAAGGGCAAGACGAAGGAACACATTCCAATCCCCATAGAGGGATCAGAAGTGGAGGAGTGAGCAGTTTCAAGTTCCTGGGTGTCAAGATCTCTGAGGATCTAACCTGGTCCCAACATATCGATGCAGCTATAAAGACGGCAAGACAGCGACTGTACTTCATTAGGAGTTTGAAGAGATTTGGTATGTCAACTAAAACACTCAAAAACTTCTATAGTTGTACTGTGGAGAGCAATCTGACTGGTTGCGTCACTGAATGGTATGGGGATGGGGGGGTGGCTACTGCACAGGACCGAAAGAAGCTCCATCTTGGGTACTAACCTACAAAGTACCCAGGAGATCTTCAGGGCGTGGTTTCTCAGAAAGGCAACATCCATTATTAAGGGCTCCCAGCACCCAGGGCATGCCCTTTTCTCATTGTTACCATCAAGTAGGAGGTACAGAAGCCTGGAGTCACATACTCAGCGATTTAGGAACAGCTTCTTCCCCTCTGCCATCCAATTCCAAAATGGACATTGAACCTGTGAACACTACCTCACCTTTTCAATATATATTTTTTTTTGCATGATCTCTAATATACATATACTGTAACTGATTGATTGATTGATTTCTTTCTATATTATGTATTGCATTGAACTGCTGCTGCCAAATTAACAAATTTCACGACACATGCTGGTGATAATAAACCTGATTCTGATTCTGACTTAGAGTCCTCTGGCAGCATCGGTAATCAAAAACACTGTCAGATTTGGATATGCTGCCAATAGAAGATTATTAAAATATGCTTTGGAATCGTGTACCAAATGTAGCCATTCTTGTTAATAAATGTGCTGGTGAGACACCCTTTGGTTATTGGTGGTATTACTAATATTTAACAAATTGGTACTGAAGCAGCCTGACCTCCACAGGAAATCAGAATTTACACTGTTCATGCTGCACTATATTTACACCAAAAATGTTCTATCAATCTTAACAACGCTGAAAGACAGATATAAACCACAACAAACAAGATGAAAGCAGCACATAGGAGACTGGAATAAATCATTGAACATTGCAGCATTTTCAGTAAGCCACTGCTTACAATGTCAGGAACATATCAAGAACAGCATTGGGGATGAAAAGAAAGCAATTGTTATAGAAATGCAACATTCAACAAAACTCATTCTGTTGCCTTTATGCAGGGTCAGACGCAGCAAGTACCCGACAGGTCTCAATATAGCAGAATTTAAAAACACAGAATATCATAATAGTTGATACAGTCTTCATACAGAGATCAGAAGTGGAAAGAGTGAGAAATTTCAAGTTCCTGGGCATCAGTATCCCTGAGGATTTATCCTGGGCCCATCACATCAATGCAGTTACAGAGAAGGCACAACAGTGGCTATATTTCAATAGGGAGGAGGATTCGTATGTCACCAAAGACGCAAACAAATTTCTACATTGTGTACCATGGAGAGCATTCTAATAGGCTGCATCACCATCTGGTGGGGGGTGGGGGGGGCTACTATACAGGATCAAAATAAGCTGCAGAGAGTTGTAAGCTTAGCTCCATTATAGGCACTAGCCTCCGTAGTATCTAGGACATCTTCAAGGAGCAATGCCTCCAAAAGGTGGTGTCCACCATTAAGGACCCCCATCACCCAGAACATGCCCTCTTCTCATCGCTACCATCAGAAAGGAGGCACAGGAGCCTGAAGGCACACACTCAGCAATTCAGGAACAGCTTCTTCACCTCTGCTATCCGATATCTAAATGAACACTATCTCACCACCTACTTCCTTATTTTTACACTACATATAAAGACACATATACGTATATATACAGACAGACACAAAGACACACACACACACACAATGTAGTTCACATTTTTTTCTCTATTATCAGGTATTGCATTGGACTGCTGCCACAAAGGCAATGATTTCACAACACACACTGGTGACATTAAACCCAATTCTGAGACATACCCCTGCGTTGATGACGTGCAGCAACATGAACAGAAAATGATGAGGGAAAACCAACATCCAAATCTACATCAAAAATCAAATGAGTGTGATACAATCTAACAGCTTCAGAGGTGACAATCATTACTCTGAATAAATTCAAGAACATCGGAGAAGTATAACAGAACTACAACTCTGTTTTAACCAATACCTAACTTCAACAAGAGGCAACATTTTTGGAAGAGGTATAAGCATTTACTGGGAAATTACAATTGAAACAGATAAGTTTACAGTGCCTATAAAAAGTTTTCACCCCCCCCCCCCCGGAAGTTTTCATCTTTTATTGTTTTACAACATTGAATCAAAGTGGATTTAATTTGGCTTTTTTGACACTGATCAACAGAAAAAGACTCTTTCATGTCAAAGTGAAAACAAATTTAGAAAAATTGGTCTAAATTTATTACAATTATTAAACACAAAATAATTGATTGCATCATTACTCACCCCCTTCGTCAGTATTTAGCAGACGCACCTTTGGCAGCAATTACAGCCTTGAGTCTTTGTGGATAGGTCTCTATCTGCTTTGCACATCTGGACACTGGAATTTTCCCCCATTCTTCTTTACAAAACTGCCCAAGTTCTGTCAGATTGCATGGGGATCGTGAGTGAACAGCCCTTTTCAAATCCAGCTACAAGTTCTAAATTGGATTGAGGTCTGGACTCTGACTTGGCCACTCCAGGACATTAACTTTGTTGTTTTTAAGCCAATCTTGTGTAGCTTTGGCTTTATGCTTGGGGTCACTGTCTTGCTGGAAAACAAATCTTCTTCTAAGTTGCAGTTCTCCTGCATCAGTTTTTCCTCCAGGATTTCCCAGCATTCATTTCACCCTCTCCCTTCACAAGCCTTCCAAGGCCTGCCACAGTGAAGCATCCCCACAGCATGATGCAGCCATCACCATGCTTCACAGAAGGGATGGTGTGTTTTTGAAGATGTGTGGTGTTTGGTTTACGCCAAACATAGCCTTTAGCCTGACGGCGAAAATGCTCAATTTTGGTTTCATCAGACCATAGAACCTTCTTCCAGCTGACTTCAGTCTCCCACATACCTCTGGCAAACTCTAACCGAGATTTCATGTGAGTTTTTTTCCCAACAGAGACTTTCTCTTTGCCACTCTCCCATAAAGCTGCGACTGGTAAGCACTCGGGCAACAGTTGTTGTATGCACAGTCTCTCCCATCTCAGCCACTGAAGCTTGTAACCCCTCCAGAGCTGTCACAGGTTTCTTGCTGGCCTCCCTCACTAATCCCCTTCTTTCACGGTCACTCATTTTTTGAGGACGGCCTGCTCTAGGCAGATTTACAGCTGTGCCATATTCTTTCCATTTGTTGATGATGGACTTAACTGTACTCCAAGGGATATTCAGTGACTTGGATATTTTCTTGTATCCATCTACCGACTTGCGCTTTTCAATATCCTCTTTGCGGAGTTGCTTGGAGTTTTCCTTTGTCGTCATGGCGTAGTTTCTGCCAGGATACTGATACCAACAGTTGGACCTTCCTGATGTGGGTGTATTTTCACTACAGTCAATTGAAACACCTTGACTGCACACAGGTGATTGCCATTTAACTGGTTATGTGACTTCTAAAACCAACTGGGTGCATGAGTGATTTGGTGTGTCATATTAAAGGGCGTGAATACTTATGCAATCAATTATTTTATGTGTTATATTTGTAATTAATTTAGAACACTTTGTAGAGATATGTTTTTACTTTGACATGAAAGAGTCTTTTTCTGTTAACAGTGTCAAAAAAGCCAAATTAAATACACTATGATTCAATGTTGTAAAACAATAAGACATGATAATTTCCAGGGTTGGTGAATACTTTTTACAGGCACTGTAGTAGCATAAAAAAAGACGCAGTGTACATTCTTACCCTAGATGTCGATCTGGTGTCATGTTGTAGTCACCCTGTGGATATTTAAAACCAAATAAATACCAAAGAGAACTAAAATTACGAGCCAACTTTAAAAAAAAAGACTTATTATATTTTATTGTCGAAGTTTCTTAGGGACTATTGTTCCCAGAGCACTTCTCATTTAAGTGAATTGAAACCCCATTCAGACAAGAATCAGAAGCTGAGAAAAACAAATCCAGCATGTCCTAAACAAGACAAAATCTGCAGATGCTGGAAATCCAAACACCACGCACAAAATGCTGGAGGAACTCTGCAGGCCAGGTAGCACCTATGGAAAAGAGTAAACAGTCACCGCTTCGGGCTGAGACCCTTCTTCAGGGTTCTTTTCCACAAATGCTGCCTGGCCCACTGAGTTCGTCCAGCATTTTGTGTGTGTTCCAGCATTCCCTGGGGCCCCTGCAACCTGTTTCCCAATTATCACCAGCCCTTCCCAATTGTTATGTCAGCAACTAATGGATGAATGAAGATATCATTGAATTTAGTTGTGTTATAGTCAGGGCTCAATATCCTACAGAACTCACAATGTAAACTAGCGCATAAATGATGGCTATTCATCATAGCCTTTCCGTTCTTCAATCAAGTTGCAAAAGCAGACAGGTCAGAAATGGCAGCAATCTGATCATTCAGTATAGTTAATACTGCAGCAAGTGAATATCCTTGGTAAACTACAATTAGAAATCTCACTATGTTAAATCAGTTGTTCAATGTAATAAGAAACATTGTAATAACGTATTTGGGATTCAAAATAATGTGGTAATAAAAGTCAAATGACATACTAATTAGCTCTGATCCTTGAACCAACTTCTCCCAGTATTCCGTTTTAGTTATGCATGGATAGTGTAGTTGCTGAGGTTTAATCATACTTACAGTATACACCACAGACTCTGAGCCCACCCGGATGTGAACCATGGCTGCACCCAGCACGTGGCCAGCGTAATATGCTTTTATTTCAAGTTCATCGTCAACCTGGATCATTCCAAAAATATAAATCATGTACCTTTGAACTGAGACACTTCAGACAATTCAGCAGTACTGTTTTATTGGAACTGGGTAGAAAACAGGGATGCGTGAATCATTCACCTCAGGTTGAAGGGGCAGTAGAATTGATTTTTTAAAAAAATATTACTTATAACAGAACAAAATCTCCATAAAGGCCAAACTGAAACAGTGCAAGCCTGGACAGCAGTGTATTAACCATGTATCCTGAGAATTCATTCCCCTAGAATGCAAACGATTATAAACAATAATAAAAATTTTAAATGATAGAAATACTCAGCAGGTCAGGCAGCATTCCCTGGAGCAAGAAGCAGAGTTAATGTTTCAGGTCAAAGACCCTTTTGTCAGAAGTGGGAATAGGAAAAAACAAATTGGTTTTAAATTGCAGAGTGGGTTGGGAAGGTACGGAAAGAACAAAGGGAATATCTCTGATAAAGTGCATAATGTGTATACAAGGACATCCAGTCAATAGGTTCATGAGGACAGTTGGCAAAAGAGAAAACACAAACACAGGAACAGAGAAACAGTGAACTGAGGATCGTACAAAAGTGGGAACATAAATAGATGAATATACAAGTCAGAGCTGTAAGACATGCCCAGCAGTTCAGTCTGTGGTATTGGAAGAGAGAAAAACAGAGTCAATATCATAGATAGATCAGTCAGTACTGAACAGACAGAGAAGGCAAGTTGTCTTAAGTTGTGGAGTTCAGTTTTGAATATGGGACTCTGCAATATGCCAGACGGAAGATGAGATGCTGTTCTTCAAGGTTACACTGGGCCTCAAATCTCAGATGGACAGGTCAGAAGGGGAATGAGAAAGGGAACTGAAGAGGTGGGCAATGGGAAGCTCAAGGCCACCCATGCAGACTTGACGCTTGTGCTCTTCAAATTTGTTTCCCCAAAGTACATTGTGAACACCAAATGCTGTTTACTAAAATGGAACGAGTACAAGAACATCGTTGCCCCATCTGGAAAGCCTATTTGGATCGCAGAGGGAAAGGGTTACATTTTCTGCGGCTAAATAGAAAAGTGGTGTAACATTGGAACAGGAAGTCACAAAGTGAACAGTCAATCCCTTCAAAATGCTGATAGTGTGAAGAGGATATATCTGATCTTTAGCATACTGCAGTCAATGTTCACAATATGGCCTGCTCTACTCTGCAGAAACCGAATACAGATTGGGTAGTCACTATTGGAACACCTGCAGTATGTCCACAGAGGTGTCCCTGAGATTTCCATTAATTCTCCATCCTATTCTGACCTGTCTGTCTCTCCCTCATCCTCTCTGCACTTCTTTCTCTGTCTGACAAAGAATCATGTTGACTCTATTTCTCATCCTGCCTGACCTCCTGAGCACTTACAGCATTTTCTGTTTTACTTACGGATTTCTGGCATCTGTCATTACTGTGACTACTTTTGTAACTGGCTGTATCTTTGTGCTTTTAATAAGGTATTAATTCAATTAATAAGTTATTAGCAAGAATGAACTTGTAGTTTTATTATAATTTTTATCTGGGATTTTTCACAATATGTGGTGTTAGACTCTACCTAGTGGTGGCAGAGTGGTATAACAGTTACATAACGGTTATCACCTTTCCATGCTTCACTGGCTAAGTGTTAAACAGGCTACGCCTGTGTGCCTTCTCTTGGCCCTTTGCTTATCTCAGGATTGTGGCTGTATCTCAGTATTAAAGTGTCAGTTTCTGCAAAAATTGCCATTTTATCTTTCTCTTTTCCTGAGATTCTTTCCTTTAGTTTCATATGCGCTGTATCTGCTAATTTTGTTTAAACTTTAAATAAATGATCATAAAGCAACAAGTTTTCCCTCATTCTTGGATTCCTAAAAGAACCCGCAGATTGAAAAATCACCAGATCCGACAACATCAAAAGGAAACAATACATTTCTTACCTGGACTGTCTGATGGAGGTTGATGGCTACAACTTTCTTCATGCAGTCTTTTATCATCTGAGAAGTAAAGAAGTTGGTCTCTCCTTTCTTATCAACCGTAATCTTCCTATAGTCCTCTAAAAGAATTGGACAAATGGCTTTTGTGGGATGAGTCATGTAAATAGGGCCGTCATAACCAATCATCTCACTCATGTAAGGAAGGGCACCACAGTGGTCTAGGTGAAAATGGCTGGAAAAGACAAAGATCATTTGGTGAGCATTGTAACCAATTGGTATTTTGAAACCTTTCAAAAATACACTTTATTCATTATATACAGTAGTAAAAATGGGATATGGCATCATCTTCATTCACTTTATGAGCATAACATTACATTTGCTTATAACTTGTTGACACAGTGTAAGTGTAACCATTGATTCAATCAAAAACATTTTGTCAATAATATTTTTATTATATGCCAATCAACTATGTTTCTGGGTTTTCTTTCGGATTCAGTGATAGATGGGCTTTATAAAGACATTCCCCCCAGAGCCTTTGCAGTGACTGCATGAAGGTTCAGTGCGTCTCTCAGCAAATACCCCTGCAAACTGGAATGCGTTAGATGCCAGTGTTTGGTTCTGGATAATGCCTTGCATTGGGCAGACCAAAGTAAGCCTTTCATCGTGTAATGACCTTCCAGCAGTAAACATCCCCAGAAACTGCCCACAGGGCACAGTCATTAACTACTCAGCTGCTTGGGATGAATCTTCACAAAGACCAATACGTCCCTTTGCAGAACTTCTTGGCAAACACACAGACCATAAGGAGATGGCGGGGGGGGGGGGGACCACCTCATCCACACGGCAGCCACTTCAAGAACAGCGTGCGGTGAGATTGAGACCCCAGGAGTGCACGAACCATCTGACAGGGAGGGTCCCTCTCACCATGGTCAAACAAGGTCACAATGCATTTTTGAAAGCTGTGATGATGGAGCATTTTGTCAAATAATATCTAATCAACCAAGTAAAATGCTTGCTCTTAATGCCAATCAACTACATTTCCAGGTTTTCTTAAGGATTCAACAGTTTCTTCAAACCGTATGGTCTAAATAGCGGACAACTTAGAGGTTGTTAAAAAGAAGCAGAACTTGAATAGAACTAAAAATCTGCTGCAACATACTAAAATAGGCTAACATTTTTGAAATTAAATCTTCTGGGACTAAAATCCTTAACTGAAACAGACTGCTATCACATTAAGCAAAATATTGCCACTGTTATATATCTGAAATAAAAAAAACTAGAAAGCATTAGAATTCTTAGCACATGAAGCAGTGAAAAGGACTATAGTCAGAAACTATTTCTCCTTCATACCTCTACAATGGTTCCAACAATCCAATAAATTTGAATTCAAGGGACCAAAAGTTACCTGATAATGACACAGTCCAGAAATTCTGTGAGTCTTCCATTCTGGGTTATGTAAGAGAAATCAGGAAAGCGTCTCTGAAGAAAAAAACATGAAAATACCAAATAATCATGGTGTAGTTCACAGAACCTGATAGATCAGGAAAACATTTTGTGAGGTTTGGGGATGGGAATGAGGCCATTTAGCCCATCAGATCTCTGTCTGGCTTTTTAGCAATCTCACTAAACTCTCTGTTTCCTCTGCTTCGAGGGTTCATCCACAATTCTGAGAAAGTGCATTACCTCTTGTGAAAAAGCATTTCGTATTCTAAAAACCTTCTGAGCTCTTTCCTTACTCTTTTAATGACATTATTGTTGGGAAATACTGTTGGTCTTCCCTCAAGTTCAAATTCAAGTTTAATTATCATTCAACCATACCTGAATACAGCCGAATGAAACAGCGTTCCTCTGGGGCCAAGGTGAAAAACATACACAGCATAGCATAAGGCACACAGCACATTCAAGATAGCAAGAACACAATTACACAAAAAATATTTTACAGCCCAAGTCCCTGAGTGACACGTCCCGCAAATTGATGGTGCAATTCCAAACAGCCGGTAGACAAACACACAAATGCAATCCAGCTGATCATTCCACCAATTTGACACTGGAGGGAAGCACCAATGGTGCTCAAATTAAGTGACAGATCAGGAAGGCGTCACTACAACAAGTAATGATATCCCAGGCCAGAAATGGCCCGACAAATCAAGCTAATTCCTGTTCAACACCAAATCTGTGCCACTGCAGTAGCTGGGAATAATCCAGTTCCTCACATGTCCTTGGTTGACTTCCTTGAAGTCATTATTACCTAGTAAGTATACTTGGAAGCTTACATCCACCTGACACAGCTAAGATGTACTCTGTTTTCAAATATTCCAAGTTCACACTTGCAGACTTTCAAATGGAACAAGGCACTCAAGGATGTGAAAACATCCCCTTAGCATTTTGGACAGTGGAAAATCTAAAACTGAAACATTTATTTAAAAAATATAAAGACTGCATAGAACTACCTTGAATCTTGTGATACAGAAACAACACAGGACTCTCAAAATCCACATTTTATATAGAAACCATGTTGAAAATAAAAAACTCGTTAAAATTAATTTTTATTCCCAAAGGCAAATATTTTCTTGCTCAGTAGGATTCTATATACTGGCTAATACCTGGGTAATAACTTTCTCCTTGCAAAATGAAGTCAGAGGAAGGTGACCCAAATGAGCTAGAAATGATAAAAATCCAATCTCCATTCTGTATGCACAGAAGGATATGTATCAACAAATGCTAAAGAAATTGGTTTCATCAGTCACAATAGCAAAGGAAAGATGTACCCAGGATATGCTGGAGGAACTCAGCAGGCCAGGAAGATCTATGAAAAAGAGTAAACAGTCGACGTTTTGGGCCAAAGCCCTTCATCAGGAGTGTGGGAGTGTGTGAGTGTGTGTGCACGCGCGCTGCTTTGGATTTCCAGCATCTGCAGATTTCCTTGTGTTTTTGATATAGCCAGAGTTCCCTTCCTTTGTTGTATTGTAAAACTGGTTGTACACGGCAACTGAATCAGGCTCTCAGCATGCATCCTTGCTCCGTGTAAAGTAACGGAAGAGCAGCCACAATCAATATATCACATCAGAAGGTTCACTTCTACATACACTTGAATTTTCATTACATTCCCTTAGTGAGTGAGACTCCACACCAGAAGCAAAAAACACACACACACAGATCTATTTCATTCGTTCTTGCACTCTCCCTCTCCCACCGAGTGAACAAAACTGGAGTCTTTCTCAGATCACCCTCCCAGTTAGAAAGGCATAGTGCTCTCCCGACTGCCAGCACCACAGTCGGACAAGCTGCTTTAAAAGGCTTGTGCATGCAGAGGCCACTCAGCTCAATTATAATGTCTCTGGTACCTTGAAACATTAAACCTAGAAACACTGCCCTCCCACCTTCCCACTGGGGGTGCAGTGGTCCAAGAATTTCATTCTTGGGGAAGAATAACAAAAGGAAAGATAAACCATTTGAACTCTACGCTGCCCATCACGTTAAAGTACCAGACGGTGTATAAGACGATTACAGCTTTCTTGTATTTTCTTTCCACTTCAATAACTGCATTCACTTACATCATCATTAAACCCCATGTGCATTCCGCAATCCAGCATCACATTTTTCCCACCGATTGAGACCAATATGCAGCTACGGCCCACATCTTGGCCAGCCCCTGAAAAATAAAAAAGCTAGTTGTTTTTATGAACTTACTGCACCATGAATTCCATTGCATAACTTGGCTTAATGTGGGATTTCTTACCCAGGGGCGTGACTTTTATTTCAGGCATTTTATTCCTGGTTTCCCTCAGCCAGATCGAAGTGAAGTCAGCCACTCATCCTAAATTTTGTAAATCAAGATTGTAAAGTTCAAATAACACAATAAAAGCAAAACACAACATGAGCTATCAGTTGGTTCCCCTGCTGTGGCTCTCCTTGCAGACTTGGACAGGAGAAGATGTGTCAATATACTGAGGACTACAGAAAGAACAGTTTCTCCATATCACTCCTATAACCTTTTCAATTTTTTAACAACTTAATAACCATATTTAGCATATGAAAATGTATATACATAATTGGTCCACAGAACTATGAACTGCAACACAGCACTTAACAAGTGGTGAAGTAATATAATTTAATAAGAGTACAAAATTATTTTCACAAACACAAGGGATTCTGCAGACGCAGTGTGTCTTTGCTTAAAATTATTTTGATGCTGTCAAATCTGGTGTGATTTCCGATCCTCAGGTTATTTTAGGAGGTGAAGAATGAGTTGAAAAACTTGTTGCTTCACAATTGTTTATTGAAAGTTTAAAACAAAAAAAAACAGGCACAGGGCACAAATGAACAGGAACTAAAGAACTGAGAGAGCTAAAATAACTAACACAAAGATAGTGATTTTTGCAGAAACTGACACTTTTATAACGAGGTACAAGCAAGTTCCTGAGATAAGAGAGGGCCTACTGGAAGACACACAGGTATGGCATGTTTAACACAGCCAATGAAAAATGAAAAATGATAAACTGTTATATCATTTTACAAGTCAAGTCAAGTGACTTTTTATTGTCATTTCAACCATAACTGCTGGCACAGAACATAGTAAAAATGAGACGACGTTTTCCAGGACCATGGTGCTACATGAAACAATACAAAAACTACACTGAACTACTGAAGAAAAAAAAACACAAAAACTACACTAGACTACAGACCTATCCAGGACTGCATAAAGTGCACAAAACAGTGCAGGCACTACAATAAATAATAAACAAGACAATAGGCACAGTAGAGGGCAGTAGGTTGGTGTCAGTCCAGGCTCTGGGTATTGAGGAGTCTGATGGCTTGGGGGAAGAAACTGTTACGTAGGCTGGTTGTGAGAGCCCGAATGCTTCGGTGCCTTTTTCCCGATGGCAGGAGAGAGAAGAGTTTGTATGAGGGGTGCGTGGGGTCCTTCATAATGCTGTTTGCTTTGCGGATGCATGTCTATGATGGCGGACCAGTAGTACCACCAGTAGGTGGAGTCTAACACCACATATTGTGAAAAATGCAAGTTATATGTTAGTGAAACTACAAATTCAGTCTTGCTAAAAACTCATTACTTCAATTAATACCTTATTAAAAGCATAAAGAACAGGAGATTCCAACAATGCTTCCAATGGAACTGACTATTCTAATCATATTTTTTTCACAAATACACTTCATAAATATTTAATCTTGAAATACTGATGGTTTCCAACCTTAAAAATTACTAGTGTGATATGAGTGTGAAAACAATGGTGATAACTTTCTACATTCTTCTTCTTTTTACATTTCACTGTCTTGTTACCTTGTGAAAGCCAGTGGAGATAATCTTTTGACTGTGTATCATCTGAAATGTCAGAATCTATCAAACTTCCTCAGTTCCAGTGAGGGTTAAAAGACCCAGAGCTTGAGACAAAGGAAACTTTGACAGTTCAGACAGAACCTTTGGAGTAACGAAAGCCTGGTAGTATTTCATCTTGAATCCTTGCATCCAGTCAAACGATTAACCGGTTTTGTGTTATAATGTATTTTTGAGCCTATTAGCTCTCAATCCAAAATATATTTATCTGATTACATTGCTGTGAAATAAGCATTGTTCAAATCGGAAGCATTATATATTTAAAACTCTTAATACGATTACATTCTCCTGCAAGCTCCCTTCATGCACATAGTACAAATACCACATGTGGTGGGTATATGCTTAAATCTCAAAAGATGGTGAAAGCCTATGAGCTCTACTTTGGGTGGCAACCAAAACAAAACATGGGCTCCTCACATTTGTTGCGCAATATGCACTGTCAGTCTGAGAGTTTGGCTCAGAGGTACTCAGAAGTCAATAATGTCCGCTGTCCCACTGATATGCCGAGAGCAGAAGGATCATGTGACAGACTGTTACTTCTGTCTGACCAATGTAGCTGGTTTCTCTACTAAAAACAAGAAATCCTGAGTACCCCAGTCTCCCTTCAGCCATGAGACATGTGCCACATGACAACAGTCTTCCAGTAATGAAGCCACCAGGCACATGGAGTCTAGAGGAGGCAGACAAAAATGCCATGATGCACGAGCCAGCAATGGAAAATGACACTGATTCTGATACGGATTTTGAACCCTTTATGTCGAGTGAGCCTCATCTGATGACTCAGTCTGAATTAAATGACCTGGTCAAAGATTGGGTTTGTCAAAGGCAAAAGCAGAATTACTAGGTTCAAGACTGCACTGTGGAATCTGCTGACACCAGACACAAGCGTTTCTGTGAAGGATTTCGATATTTGAGACAGATGTCCAGAATAACTGATGCCAAGGTTAAGGAAGGCATTTTTGCTGGTCCACAAACCAAACAGGTCATCAGTAACAGACAATTTGAAGAACTTCTAATGGGATTGGAGAAAATCACATGGAAGGCATTCAAGGATGTTGAAAATGTTCTTGGCAACTACAGAGCCCCAAACTTTGTGCAGCTGGTTGACAAGATGCTTCAAGCATACCAAACCATGAAGCGCAACATGTCACTAACGATTTATTTTCTTCCCTGCAAATCTTGCAGTCAGTGACATGCATGGTGAAAGGTTTCACCAGGACATTGTGGACATGGACAAACAGTATCAGGGCAACTGGAATCCATCAATGCTGGCTGATTATTGTTGGCCACTTAAGCGAGAAGCCTCAGATATTGAGTACAAATGTAAATCATCATGAAAACGTTTTTAGTTTAGCTGAACTATTGCAAAGCATTAGCATCATTGTGCAATTAAACACATTATATTCAATAAAAGTTGATTTCTTTTTTCCCCAAATTTCTAAGTAATACAAGTGGTCTGAAATTATGTGTTCAGCTTCAAGCAATCTATCATAACCACAAAAAAATTCTGACAATGCAACATTTCTAAAAAAATTTTCTGTCCAATGTTATTAAATGATTCCCTAGTACAATTAGACTGTTGACCTCACAATCTACTTTATTGCCTTGCAGCTTATTGTTCACCTGCACTGCATTTTCCCTGTAGCTGTCATACTTTATTCTACATATTTTATTGTTTTACCTTCTTCTAATCAGTGCACTGTGTAATGACCAGCATGCAATACAAGCTTTTCACTGTCCTAACCTATTGTACGTGACAATAATAAACCAATTCTAGGTTCCAAGGAATGGGGAGGATATAAAGAGAAATGCTGCCAATCATTGCATTACCTGCAGGTTAGGGAATAATTGATGGCACCAAATAACTTTGTGAGAAATGTAAAAAGTGGTGGAATCCAGGAATCCAGTTCTGTGATCCAAGAAAGTCAGACGCGACCTAAAATTCACAACAAATGTGTTTTTCAGATTAATATTCAGAGCACTTAAGCAGGGAAATAAAATAAGTTTATCTTCACAGTTTGCCCACCACCCCGTGCTGCCATCAGTGAAAATGTGGAATGTACACCATCACCTCCCCGGCCGGCCGGGGCGCTTTGGGCTGTGAACAGCGCAACAGGAACGTCAGATTTTCCCGTTAACTGGAGGATCGCGGCTCTGGGCCGCTCTCCCCGCTGCGCACTGGGCAAACTCAATGACAACATCCCCCTCCCATCCTCGACGGCAGCCCCCCGCTTCAGGCCTACCTCAAGCCCGGCGAATGTTACGTCACGCTGATTGACCCGCTGGAAAGCCAATAGGATCACCGATTCCGTCGGACCGCTAGTGATAGGGCAAAAGGGAGGGGGTGGGCCTGGCGACGGGCGGCTTCCGGGTTGAAGATGGCGGGCGTAGAGCCGTTCAGGCTGAGTGAAGTCCTGGAGTCATTCAGGAGCTGCCTGACCGAGAGCGGGGAGCTGGTGCAGGAACATTACTTGGACGGATGGAAAGGGCTGGTGAAGTGAGTGATCTAAAAGAATCCTGAAGCCAAAGGATGCTGGGAATCTTAAAATAAGACCTGAAAATGCTGTGGAAAACCTCTGACTTTGACTTGAAATGTCGATCCGCAAACGTGGACTAACTCACCCGCTGAGGTTTTCCAGCATTTTCCGTTTCTGTCTGAAATAATCCTGTCCTTGGAGCTGCTTGATGGTATCAGGGCGAAGTACAGTATGAGTTATTCATCGTGCAGACTATGACAATGAGCGATTATTAGGAGGATGAGAGGGTTATGCCATTTCTGATTGTGTCTGAAGTATTTTGAATTAAATTTTTGGATGCGGGGTTCGTTAACAAGATCGGCATTTAATGGCTGGCCTATACTGTCTTTAAAAATGTAGTGGGGAGTCGCTAGTCTCTGTGATGAAGGGGGTATGTTCACTGTTGTTAGGTAGTGAGTGCAATTTTCAGATTTAGCGACAATGACAGACCGGCGATTATTTCCTCGTCAGACCCGGAGATGCTCTGGATCAGGGGGTTCCCAACCTGTGGTCCGCGGACCCCTCGGTTAATGGTAATATAGATGATAATGTTCCCACCAGCCTACTCCCCTCGCCCTCGGTGATGGAAGTTTCAAGTTTGGAAAGGGTTTGGGTAGCCCGAAGGAGTAGATGTGGTGTACTCTCTGTACTGGAACTAGGGTATGCCGGCAATGGGAGGTGTGAAAGTTTAGAATGACCAATTAAGGTTAATGACGTGAGCTGTCTCGTTCTAAGGTGGGGTTCAACATTTTGGGTGTTGTTCAGGCTGCATTAACCAAGACTACTCACTGTAGGTAGTTAAGAGTACCGAGGTGAATTCCTCCCAGTTGAAAACCCGTGAAGCAACAAATTGTTGTAATGTTTTTAAAATGTAGACATTTAAATGAAGATATAAAATAGAGAAGTTTTCTCAGTAATATTTGAGTAACATTGCTTCTTTTTACAAATGGGAAAATCTGCAGCTGCTGGAAATCCAAGCAACACACACAAAATGCTGGAGGAACTCAGCAGGCCAGACAGCGTCTATGGAAAAGAGTATTGTTGGCATTTTGGGCCAAAACCCTTTCTTTGTTTAATTCATTTATTCAGGGTTATATGTAAAAGTATGTGAATGGCATACGTCATTACGCCACTGTGTCATATGTGCACGCTTCACTAAAAGTAAAAAGCACAGGCGTATATATCCTGCTGGGCTCCTGCTTTTTTCTTTCAATTAATTTCTGCAGTTACAAAACATAACAGTGGCAACGAGTATGTTTTAAAACGAACTCGTGACAACTACCTACCTGTAGAAGTGCTGCACATATTTTTTCTTTGCAAAGGGAAAGAGACGTTCAAGTTTTTTTAAAAATGCAGCACTTTTTTTTCCACAAGGGGGGAAGGTAGTCAAATAAAAGAAAGGCAGAAAACGGACAAAATTCATAGGTTGTTCATAAACAGTGAGTACTGGGTGATAGTGATACTAAGAAATAAAAGCAGAAATGGCTGGCTACATCAGAAAGATAGATATGTTCAACTGCACAACAGATAACTGCATGTTGTATACTGAGCTAATTGAGCAGTATTTTCAAGCAAATGAAATAGCCAATGAAAAGCAAGTGCATTAGGTGGGAAGGCATGCAGTTTACTTAGAAGTTTGACTGCTCCAACTAAACCACCCAAAATGAGCTTTGCTGATGTGAAAGTAATACAGCAACATTTAGACCTGAAACCATTGTTGATTGCAGAAAGTTTTAGGTTTCATAAATGGAATCAAAAAGAAGGGGAGTCCATTTCACCATATGTGGTTAAATTGAAGAGATTGAACATTGCCAGTTCAGTGATAGGCTTAATGATGCACAGAGAGAGTGCTTAGTTTGTGGAATCTTACAAGAAAACATTCAAAGATGGTTTCTGACTAAAGCACAACTCACATTTAAAAGAGCAGTTTAAGTGGGTGTATTAATGGAAACAACTGCCAGAGATACAGTTGTGTTGTGGTCAGGAATGAAAGTGAGTGAACAAAATTGCAACATCTAAACAGAAACCTTCCTGGACAGACAAGTTGTGTTACCATTGTTACCAAGCTCCCATACACAAAACCAATGCAGATTTAAAGGTGAAATTGCAGAAAATGCAACAAAGTAGAATGCATAGAAAGAGCATGTGTTGGATGGACAAAAATAAATGGACTACACAGGGAAGAGGAAAAAGTCGAGCTGCAGTTTCAAAAAGAGCCCTGATCTACATGCCATTGATGAAAAATCTGATGATGAGAGTGACACGGGACTGTGTAGCCTTCAAATTTACATTGTGAAAATTAACTACAGACAAGCAATATGGATTTCAGCAGAAGTGAATAGTGCATAAATTTAAATGAAATTGGACACTGGCTCAACTGTTTCAATCATTCCACAACATGAGTTTGATCAGCATTTCAAAGATACTGACTGAACTGAAGCCTGCAGATATTCAACTAAGAACCTGTCTAGAGAAAAGGTAACTCCCATGAGAATGACGTTCTTAACAGTGAATTACAACCAACAAGCCACATTTGTTTGTATGTGGTTAAAAACAGGAAGCCAGCATTGTTGGGCTGTGATTGGCTGTGACAACTACAACTTGATTGGAGATCCATCCACTGTTTGCATGCCACATCCTCTGCAATAGTGTCAACTGAAAGCAAATTAAGAAAGGTACTGGATGATGCCACAGCAGTGTTCAAGGATGTCATTGGAAAACTCAAACATGTCAAGAGTGAAATAGTGTTAAATAAAACTGCCACACCCCAGTTTTACAAAGGTCATCGGGTTCCTTGTACCAACCAGGATAAAGTAGCCAGTCAGCTAGATTGCATGGAGGCTGAAGGAACTCTTTCCAAGGTTGAGTGGAGTCCATGGGAACTGCGCAGGTTGACTCTGTGGTTAAGAAGGCATACGGTGTATTGGCCTTCATCAATCATGAGGTTGAGTTTAAGAGCTGAGAGGTAATGTTGCAGCTATATAGGACCCTGGTCAGACCCCACTTGGAGTACTGTGCTCAGTTCTGGTTGCCTCACTACAGGAAGGACATGGAAACCATAGAAAGGGTGCAGAGGAGATTTACAAGGATGTTACCTGGATTGGGGAGTATGCCTTATGAGAATGGGTTGAGTGAACTTGGCCTTTTCTCCTTGGAGTGACAGAGGATGAGAGGTGTACAAGATAATAAGGGGCATTGATCGTGTGGATAGTCAGAGGCTTCTTGCCAGCGCTGAAATGGCTAGCACGAGAGGGCACAGTTTTAAGGTGCTTGGAAGTAGGTACAGAGGAGACGTCAGGGGTAAGTTTTTTACGCAGAGAGTAGTGAGTGCGTGGAATGGGCTGGCGGTGGTGGTGGAGGCAGAAATGATAGGGTCTTTTAAGAGACTCCTAGATGGGTACATGTAGCTTAGTAAAATAGGCTATGGGTAAAGCCTAGGTAGTTCTAAGGTAGGGACATGTTCGGCACAGTTTTGTGGGCCGAAGGGCCTGTATTGTGCTAAGGTTTTCTATGTTTCTATTCTCCCTAATGCAAATCAGAAGTCTTCTTATTACAGCAGAGGTGATCCAAAGGGAAACCAGAAAAGACCCCTCACTGTCTCAGATTTACATGGCCACCCAAAATGGCTGGAAAGTGTATCAGATTCTCCAGTTCTCCCATTTTTACCAGCACTGGGATGAACTTAACTTTGACAGAGGTTGCCTCATGTGGGGATTAAGAGTTGTTCTACCACCAAAGCTGAGAGCTAAAATGTTGAAGAAGAAGCTACATGCCGTCATCTAGGCATGGTAAAAATGAAAGTACAAGCTCGAAGCTTTCTCTGGTGGCCTGAGGTAGATCAGCAGACTGAGGAACCTGCCATGCACTGTTTGGAATGCAAAAACATCCAGCAGGTGCCAAGAGCAGTGCCTCTCCATCCTGGAAATGACTTGTATTGTCCTGGCAGAGGATTCGTGTGGACTTTGCCCGACGATTCATGGGCACAACTTTCTTAGTAGTAGACAATAGACAACAGGTGCAGGAGTAGAGTAGTAGATACAGCTACAAAGTGGTGAGAAGCGTTCCCAACAACCTCCACGACAGCCTCGCATACTGTTGATGTGTTGAGAAGCCTCTTCTCAAGGACTGGTGTTCCAGAACACTTAAGCAGCGACGGTGGATCACAGTTTGTTGCAGAACAGTTTCAGTCATTGCTGAAAATGAATGGAATAAGACATATTACATCCACACAGTACCACCCAGCTACAAATGGCTTGGTGGAAAGAATTGCCCGGAGACTAAAGAACACACTATGAACGATGTCAGCAGAGCACACTACACTATCACTAAATCAGAAGCTCGCCAATATCCTCCATGCATATGGCAATGCAGCACACTCCACAACTAACAGCTCACCAGATATGCTGTTCCAGGGACATCCCTTGTGTTCACGCTTGGATTCTCCTCGACCTCAATCTCAGAAGGAGCATGCAGGACGAACAGCTGAGACAAATTGAAGGCTCCCCAAACAAGGACGTTCAATGTTTCACTCCTGGAGGGGGACTACAGTGGTAATTAAAAGTAGGTACCTGAAAAGATTACGGACAGAACTGGACCACTCTCCTACACATGGAGGTTGCATCTTGATATCATCGGGAGAACACACATTGATCAGTTGAGGACAACTGAGTGAATTGTTGGAGAGGAAAGGTGTCCAGAGCTGTTAGAACCACTTACTGAAGTCCCAGAGTCGACTCCTACAACCATCACAGCCACATGTCACTCCTGCTAAGCGGAGTGATTCTGCCCAGCAACACCCCCCCCCCACCAATAAAAAATCAGGAAAGACTTTATTCCACAAGAATAAGAAATCCTCCACAGAGATTAAATCTTTAGGCCTGAATGTGGTAATTTAAAATTTACTGTGCTGTGTCATGTGTGTTCTGTATTTAATATTTCAGTAATATTGTAAATATATTGGTCAAGTACTCTGTGTAAATAATTCATTAGGGGTTACATGCAAATTACGTGAATGGCATACGTCATTTCGCCACCACATTATAAGTATGTGGCTCATTAACAGTAAAAAGAAGCATTGGTGACCATTAGGGTCCTGCGAATGGTTTCGGCCTGAAATGTCAACAATACGATAGTTGCTGCCTGGCCTGTTGAGTTCCTCCAGCATTTTGTGTGTGTGTGTTGCTTGGATTTCCAGCCTCTGCAGATTTTCTCTTGTTTGTAAAAAAAAAAAAAGAACTCGTTCCCCTAGGCACCAGTCTTTTTCTTTTGATTAGTTTCTTCAGCAACAAAATATAACAGCTTATATTTTTGTATAATATTTCTCTTCGCGGATCTGCCAAAATTTGTGGTTAAGGAAATAACTTGAGAGGGGACGTTGCTGAAATGTAAGAATTTCATCAACAAATCTGTCCACAGCAAGCTCCCACAAATAAAACTTATTAATCACTGAGGGATATATCTTTAATAGTTGATTGTCATAACTGTTTTTTCCTAATAAATTTTCATGATTTGCATAATGTGATTTATTTTCTCTCTAACGTACCAATGGAAACTAAATAAATTTGGAAATTTCTTGTAATAGACTTAAGTAAATAGTTTATGAATTTGGGAACCATATTCTGCTCAAACTTATTGTGCACTTCAAAATCTTTAATTTCTAATATTAATTTTACTTTTGTATTTCTACTCTGAATTGTCTTGGTAGGAAAATCCAATTTTAAATTCATTGTTTGATTCTTTTTTAGGTTCATGAATAGCCTTGGTGCGGCCTTTTCCTTTATTTCAAAAGATGTGGTCACTAAAATCCAAATTCTGGAAAACTACGGATGTAGTGAAAGGGGCCAGGAATATAGAACAATTCAGTCAATGGTGAAGTATGAGGTTGACAACAAGCTGGTGGACCTGAAGAAGCGAGGTGACCATTGGGATTCTGGCTGCCGTACTCTGTTGCGACTACACCGTGCCCTCAAGTGGCTGCAGCTCTTTCTGGAAAAGCTGCGGGTGGCCTCTGATGACAGCAAAACTTCAGTCTTGTGTACAGACGCCTATAATGACTCCCTGGCAAACTATCATCCCTGGATTGTGCGCAAAGCTGCAGTTCTTGCATTTCATTTACTGCCAAGTCGGGCAGACTTTTTTGAAGTTATGAATATGGGCACAACAGAAAAGGTTGTGGCCACACTCGAGGAAGCTGTCCCACTCATTTCTAAGACCTATGACATCACACAAGATCTGTATGCTCAACATGACCTGCTTGATCTACCTTAGATCTGTTCTTTTTTGAAGAGTACTACAATAATAGCACCTTTGAATGTTTTAGATAGTAAACTTTATTTTATCAGAATCACTTGACCAAAGGATAGGTTGTAAGTGTTATTTAAAAAGTAAGTCTTTCATCCATATGTTTAAATAATTAGCCTTTCTGTTTGGGGGGAGATTCAAGTCCAATCAGGATTGGCAGAGTGATGGAATTTTCAAGTACTTGAATTGCTGAAGTGGAGTCGCTACACTGCTTGCTAAAGGGTCTGCACCACAGAACAGAACTAATTAGATAGCTCTCTGTAAGGTGGGGGTAGCAGTGTCCAAGGTGCATGTTTTTCTGCATCAAAAGATGGTAGTTCCATAACACTACCATCTCTAATCTTCAGCAAATACCTTCCGGAAGGACCTTGGTCAGGAATGGCCTTTCTCAGAACCTTTTTCCATAAGTCATTTTGCCTGTCAGCACTTTGGTGGAATGCTTCTTCAGGAGCATTTATATTTAAATACAGTTGAACAAATAATTTAAAATATTTTACCATGGTCCTTCCAGGAGATTTTTTTAGCGACATTACATTTGAAATGCACCAAAAAACTTTAATCTCTGTAACTGACCACATTCAATTGCTGTTCAAGTGAGAAGTAATAATTTGGATCTCCCTCCCATTTTCTGTACTTCTAATGGTGTAGACCTACTGATGTCCATTTCCAAGGATGGCAGAAGGTCGTACTTTGAGTGTTTATTGTTTGTATGGACGGGGTTGGTTTAGAACCTGTGCGAATCTGGAGTTATCTGACTCAGTTGACTTCAGGTTGAGCATTTACACACTTAGGAACTGGGAGAAATGATCAGGCCTGAGATCCGTGGCTGATGGTTTTTTGTCTGTCTGTCTTATTGCATCTTCTTCAGAAACAGTAGGATCAGGGCTATCATGGCAGTGTAAGCCGTGAATGAGTTGGAGCATTTCCCTATACAGTGATAACTCAGCAGGTCAATGTGAGAAGGCGGAGCAAAAATGTGACTAGATTTTGATTTGTTGGCCTTTCAGTTTGTAAGTTAATAGAGCTTCCTTCTCAATTGCTCCTGGCAGTTTTAGGTGACCTGCTGGAAGGAGCGTTGAGAATCAAAACACTGCAGGTGCTGGAAATCTGATCAGGCAGCATCTGTGGAAAGAGAAACATCAAAGGCCATTCATCAGAATAGGACCATGTTCCGATAAAGATTATCTGCCCAAATGTTCTTGACATATACTGACTGATCTGTGTATTTCCAGCATCTTATTTATATAGAAGGTACCCCCTTTCCAGTTCAGGTCTGCTTTAAATATACAGTATTTTGTTCATTGTCTGCTGTGAGATTTAAATGGCGTAAGTGAAAGAGACCTCACTGCATAAGCACAGAAGATCATCTTGAAGAATTTGCTGTGACACGTCCTCTCATACTTGTGCAAGGGAAATGTATGGAGCTTAAAAAGTGTGGGTCCTCATAATGTTCCTGCTGTACACTTTGTTGTATACTATGGTGGTATAGTTAACTCTGTCAGGTAAGACAAAAAGGAATTGTGCTTACAGTGCATTAATACCTAATATGTTTTTTTGTTATCTAACAAAAATAAGCTCTTCCTTTCTGTCTTTTCCCCCATCCCAACAAACATTGCTGCATCCTCTTTTTGGTGGAATTCTTTGGGCACAAATTTCTCTGTCCTATTTCAGCAGCTGATTTTCATGTGAGCCAGGACAATTCTACACACAAAGTGACATTACACCTCGGCAAGACAAGTCTACCTCCTTAAGCTGCTGATTAACAAATCAGCTTTGATCTAGTTTTAGTCCTGACCAAGAACAATAGATTTTGCATTGGGCTGTGTGAAGGGGGTGCCCTTCACCGACTGGTCCCTGGAAAAAATTAAGCAGGATTAATGCTGGCAGAAGAACACTGGTATTGTATTGCAGTTACTGAACTTCGTAACCAACAACAGTCTGTCAGCGGGTAAAGGAGTGGAAAGGTGGCCACAGCTGCCACAGGCTCCTCCTGTTGGAAGTCACATTCTAGCTGGGTGGATCCATAATGAGCTCAGCTGTCATCTGATGTCTTCATGTGGGTCCAAAGACATTTTACCCTGATCATTGCTTGTTACCGGCGTTTAGGGCAGCGATGAAGGTCCTCCATCTCTGGCGGTGTTCAGGGCTTCCTTTGTTGTGTAGTAGCTTCCTGTCAGTTTTCACTACTGTCAGTCATGTAAGTCCCGGGTGGAGACTCAGGAATACCGTCACACTCAGATGTAGAAGGATTCTTCATTGCTGTTTCCGTAACAATTTTGTTTTACGAATTAGGGTTGTCAGCTCTGGGCTGAACCCCTGAACCTGGAGGACTGGTGGACCACTCTTAGTCTGGCCTCTAGCCTCTGACCTGTTTGGTATGGGTGACTACCGAGAGCCAACACATAAAGCCCTGACTCCAGCTCGCATAGCTCTCCGGGTCATTGAGGCACACAAGCCCCCAAACCACAACAAGGTTATGGTCCTCTTGGTGGATTTTACCCGGGGACAAGGGAAAAAGAAAGCTGCAATGTGAAGTAAATTTTATCTTTAATTCTTTGAAGACCCTAGGTGTTTGTTTTCCTATTCACATTTTTAACATTAGTCTTTGGTGGCTAATTACTTGTCAAATGCTGCCACCCCAGTGTACTGTTGACCTTCCATTCTAATCTTCAAACATTAAATATCTACAACCATCAATGGACAATTAGCAACATTTCTCTGTCATGAATTGTAGGTTTTAAAGTCAGAAATATTTTTAATATTTCAGGTGAAAACCAAATGTAACTTGTAGATTTTTTATTTGCAATATGAGTAATTATTTGCTGTATAAAAACAATAAATTATGATGTAGTTCATTCTGGCTTAGTTTATTGTAATTGCACAAACAATTAGGTCCGTCATTTTTGAGAAAATTAAATGGAACAGCATTAAAGCCCTCAATAGTGGTAAATTAATGCCATACATGTTCAAAGGTTAATTTTATTGTCAAAGTTTGCATGTACAATACAACTCTGGTATTCATCTTCTCCAGATAGCCATGAAATACAGGAAGATGTCTGTAAGCAAACAACGCGGCAACAGTTGCGTTATTTTTTAATTAAATTCAGGATCTGTCTGCATGGGAGAAATCTGACTTCCATACTGTAACAGTGAGATGGAATAGTGCTTCTAGATCTCCTACAATAACAGATATTAAGCCTACTGGATTCAATTTGAAGGAACATTCAAAGTAAATTTATAATCAAAGTACACACATGTCACCATGTACCACCCTGAGATTCATTTTCTTGCAGGCATTCACAGTGGAACAAATCAATGAAAAACTACAAACACTGACAACCAATGTGCAAAAGAAGGCAAATTGTGCAAATACAAAAAAAAAGTAAGTAAATAAATAATACCTGAGAACATGAGTTGTTGAGTCCACGCGTTGTGGAACAGGTTCAGTATTGAGGTGAGTAAAGTTTTTTATGCTGGATTAGGAGCCCTGATGGTCGAGGAGCAGTAACTATTCCTGAGCATGGTGGGGAGGGACCTAAAGCTTCTGTACCTCCTTCCTGCATAACCTGGATGATGGATGTTGTTTTCCTGCAGCCAAGATACTTTCCAGTGTGCATCAATAGAATGCCAGATGCAGTGTGTGATTGGAATAGGAACCAGGGCATAGAGCTTCATGGTGGGTGCACAATGGTGTAGCAGTTCGTGCAATACTCTACAGTGCCAGCTGTAAGATTAGGGTTCAATTCCTGCTGCCGTCTAACAAGTTTCTACATTCTCCTTTCCAAGAAGACATATGGTTAGAGTCAGTGAGTTGTAGGCATGCTATCTCGGCACAGGAAGCATGGTGACACTTGTGGGCTGCCCATCACATCTTCACTGATTTGATTTGAATCAAACTGTGCATTTCACTGTATCTTTTGATGTACATGTGACAAAGCTATTTTTTTTTCTTTCATTCAACCAGACAACAGAACATTTTAAATATACCCAAGGGTTTGAAATATTACTTGAGGTCCAGGTCCCCTGATCTCACCAATAGAAGAGGGAGTTGCAAGACCATTGTGGAAGAGCATGAAAAGCCAACGTGAAATGATTTAATAGGTGTTAACCCAAAATCCTGGGGAGATCACTGCCATTGCCTGAATAAGATGTCTAATTGGTCCAGGAACTTCGCTGAGATCTTGAAGCTCTTGGCAGCAGCAACACATCTGACTGCCTCCCCTTGCTTAGCATTATTATGTTTGGCGTCGTGTTTTCAGGATCTTCATGCGTTCCCTCAATAACAGGGCCTGCTCCAAAACTACCTCCTGGTGTGCTTCCAAAAAATAAATTGGTCTTCTACAAAAGGAGTAACCATCGAAGTTATTAGGTCAACAGGAACATATGTAATTTCACATTGAATTATTTGCAAGTTTATCGATGTCAGGGGTTAAAAATTTCTCTGTTCATCATGATGCAAAATGAAACGCCTAGTAGAAGATTGCTTTGCAGTGCCAGTGATCACCAATTCCTATCGCTGCCTATAAGGAGTTTGTACGTTCTCCCCATGACTGAGTTTCCTCCAGAAGCTCTGGTTTCCTCCCACATTCCAAAGACGTACATTTGGGATTAGTAAATTGAAGGCATGCTATGTTGGCACTGGAAGCGTAGTGCAATCCTCGCTGATTTGAATTGATGCAGATGATGCATTTCTCTGTATGTTTTGGTGTTCATGACAAATAAAGCTAATCTTCGATTTTTAAAAAAAATCTTTGATTTGGTTTAAACCAACCTGCAATTCGGCAAGTAACCAGTAGGTGGTAGAATTTGAAAACAAAACGAGAAAAGCTGAAAATCAGAATCAAAATCAGGTTTTCCGGTAGCAGTGCGTAGTATTACTTTACAATAAACTACAAGTTGCATTAAGAAATATATATTTGTTTTAAATGAAATGGCAGTGCAAACAAAGAGCAAAAAAGGAAAAAAACGATGAGGTAGTGTTTATGAGTTCAATGTCCATCCAGAAATCTGATGGTAGAGGGGAAGAAGCCGTTGCTAAAATGGTGAGAGTATGCCTTCAGGCCCCTGTACCTCCACCTTGATCGTGGCAATGAGAAGAAGGCGGTCCTGATGATGGGGGTCCTTAATGACGGATGCTGCCTTTTTGAGGCCCCGCCTCTTGAAGATGTCCTCTGCAGGTTGGAGAGGGCTAGTGTCCAAGGTGGAACTGTCTGAGTTCGCAACTTCCTTCATCTCTGTCCAATCCTGTGCAGTGACGCCTCCTTACCAGACGGTGGCGCAACCAGTCAGCATGATCTCTACGCCACGGTACGTCTGTAGAAATTTGTGAGTGTCTCTGGTGACGGCAAATCTCCTCAAACTCCGAATGAGATATAGCCACTGCCGTGTCCTCTTGGTAACTGCATCAGTATTTTGTTCAACGATCAGCAGGTCTGGATGCATCAATGGGAAGAGTCTCAGGTTTGAAAACCCTTTGTCAGACCAAGGAAAGGGGGAAAATTCGGTCTTCAATAACACAGATTTTAACTCCCCTGAATGTTACAGAACTCATTTATTCTTGCACCATCAGAATTAGCCCCTTTCCTCTATCCATCCTTCCCTAACCTCATACTGAAAACTAGCAGCTGCAGATTGTCTTTTTGTTCCAAGTTGGTCCCCCAGTGAAATCCACCATCAACATAAGACACTTCAAGTGCCAGAGGTACCTACAACTGAACTTGCTGTGCCACAATAGTAATATGGAAATAAAGACAGATCATCTTTCAAAAAGAGTGCTCAGATTATATTCAGTTTTGATCAAAGCCAGGTTGCCCTGATCACCAGTGCAAATTAAATACATTCCATCTTTGAATTAAATTGAACTGATCCTCACCAGAAGCACAGTGGGCTACCAAGGATAGTGTTGGACTCAACTGTATTCCCCTTAAAACTGAGTGTATCCAATGTGGCAGTTCAGTTGGACAAAGCTGCCATCTTCACTAGAATTTTACCCTATTAACATTGTACCTTGGGAAAGTAAAAAAAAAATCCAAGGAAGACAAAAAAGCATTGCTCTAGCATGGGAAACATCACTTCCAGGTTCCCTTTAAGACATTTACACTGACTTTGCTTCGTTACTGCAGGATCATAACCCTGGAATGTGAAAGTTAGATATTCATCAGATTGTTTAAAAGAAGTTTGCTTACTTGTCAGCAGGTTTTGCAACAAATTCTGTTTCATAAACAAATTATACCTTTTTTAAAAATCAGAAAAATATAAATGTTAGAAACATACAGGTTGAAATGTGCTTCCGAATGTTTGTTTGTATGGTATTACTTTATTTAGTTAGCTGCAAATATGGATAAAATCACATAAATTATGATGCTAATTTATTCCAGTTATGCTGTGCTGAAACTTTTGCATTGGCACCCAATCTGAGCTGGCATTTTCTACCAGGGGAAGCAAGGTACTCCTGCTATAGGGCCTGAAGAATCGACATGAATTCCTAATCTGCTGAAAGTACGTATGCACATAAGGAGAAAACTCCATGGAACTTGGCTGTGATGCCTCCTAAGAAAACATGTGCATTAAAAATCTGTTTCATTTTTTTCATCACTTGACAATCTATTATTATACCTAATGTAAATACAAACGTTTGTTTTACTTTCCAAAAAGCATTTCAATAAATGTTTACCCTCCCAATTCTGATATAAAGATCTAATTAGTTCTGTGATGTAAATGTAGTTAAGCAAAAGGGTTTCATTAAATGTTTACCCTCCCTATTCTGATATAAAGAAGTGGTTGAGGCAGGTTCGATATTGTCATTTAAAGTTAAATTGGTCAGCTATATGGACAGGAGAGGAATGGAGGGTTATGGGCTGAGTGCAGGTCGGTGGGACTAGGTGACAGTAAGCATTCGGCACGGACTAGAAGGGCCGAGATGGCCTGTTTCCGTGCTGTAATTGTTATATGGTTATATATGGTTCACTCAATCTGCGCTCACAAGGCACGAACTTCAATCCAGACAACATCCTTGTAAATCTCCTCTGCACTCTGTCTATTGTATCCACATCCTTCCTGTAGTGAGGTGACATGATCTGAAAACAGTACTCCAGTTGGGGTCTAAGTTAGTTCTTATATAGCTGTAACTTAACCTCACGGTTTTTGAACTCAATTCCACAGTTGATGAATGCCAACATACCATACGCCTTCTTAAAAACACTGTCAATCTGCGCAGCAGCTTTGAGTTTCCTATGGACATGGACCCCAAGATCTCGTTGATCCTCCAAACTGCAAAGAGTCTTACCATTAATATTATATTCTGTCTTCAAATTTGAGCTACCCAAGTGAACCACTTCACACTTATCTGGATTGAACTCCATCTGCCGCTTCTCAGCTCAGTTCTGCATTTTATCGATGTCCCGATGTAACCTCTGACAACACTCCAGACTATCCACAACACTCCAAACTTCTGTGTCATCAACAAACTTTCTAACCCACCCTTCTACTTCCTCATCCAGGTCACTTAAAAAAAATCACAAAGAGGAGGGGTCCCAGAACAAATCCCTGCAGAACATCACTGATCACCAACCTCCGTGCAGAATACAAACCATCTACAACCACTCTTTGCCTTCTGTGGGCAAGCCAGTTCTGGATCCACTAAGTAAGGTCTCCTTGGATCCCATGCTTCATTATTTTCTGAATGAACCTTGTATGGGGAACCTTATCAAATGCCTTATTGAATTCCATATACACTACATCCATTTCTCTACCTTCATCAATGTGTTTCAATGAACCTGGACTTCCTGGCCTTGAAGGTCATCCTAGCCCAGGTAGCCACGTTGTCCATCTTGCTTGGACATGGGTTACTGTGATGTTATCCATGAACCCCCCATGTTGCAGGGCTACAACACTGGGCCTCAGGTTATGTCTGCTGCTGCTGATATGAGGAAGTTCATACCCGTGACAAACAAGATGGGGGAGATGGTACAGCCAGGTGGAATCCCTTTTTAGAGGACTTGCCACCCGGTCGTAAAGGGGTAGGCTGAGGTGAAGCATAGCTTGAATCCTCCTAGGTAGCTAGTGATCACGTTTCGTGTCGCTGGCGAGATATGTAGTGGTCCAGGCCAACCTGGATGAGGATATGTGGACTAAAAAGACGACTGTTCGGTTGCCTTTCTTCTGCCTGGCCTGGTGGATCAACTGTCTGATTATTGAGGTGTGTTCAAGGTACCCAGAGAAACCCGGGCTGCCACCTTTTAGGATGGATCTGTTGATATAGAGGTTCTCCATTAAGTAACAAGTTAGCCTTCTCTCAAGCAGTGGGAAGAATATCTTGCACTCCGTGCTAAAGAGGGAGATTGTCCTAAACTGGGTGATTGTGGAGGAATCTTATTGCTCGGGAACAAAGCATCCTTCAGCCATTTCAAATATTATTGGACTCTGGCATGGTGCCAGAGGACTGGAAAATTGCAAATGTCAGTCCACTCTTTAAGAAAAGAGGAAGGCAGCAGAAAGGAAACTATAGATTTGTTAGGCTGACCTCAGTGGCTGGGAAGGTGTTGGTGTCAATTGCTAAGGATGAGGTTATGGAGTACTTGGTGGCACAGGGCAAGATAGGATGAAGACAGCATTGTTTCCTTAAGGAAAAATCTAACCTGATGAATCTGTTGGAATCCTTTGAGGAGATTACAGGTAGGATACATAAAGGGATGTAGTGGATGTTGTATATTTGGACTTTCAGAAGGCCTTTGACAAAGTGCCACACTTAAGGCTGCTTACCACATTAAGAACAGATGGTATTACAGGAAAGTTACTGGCATGGTTAGGGAATTGGCTGATTGGTATGAGGCAGCAAGTGGGAATGAAAGGATCCTTTTTTGGTTGGCTGCCAATGACTAGATTCTGCAGGGATCGGTGTTGGGACCGGTTCTTTTTATGCTGTATATCAATGATTTGTGGGCACGTGGCCAAGTGGTTAAGGCATTGGACTAGCGACCTGAAAGTTGTGAGTTCAAGCCCCCCCAAGGCAATGTGTTGTGTCTTTGAGCAAGGCACTTAATCACACATTGCTCTGAGACGACACTGACGCCAAGCTGTATGGGTCCTAATGCCCTTCCCTTGGACAACATCGGTGTTGTGGAGGGGGAGACTTGCAGCATGGGCAACTGCTGGTCTTCCATACAAACTTGACCAGGCCTGCAACCTGAAGAGTGAAGACTTTCCAGGCGCAGATCCATGGGCTAATGGATGCCTTTACTTTACTTTAGTTCCGTAAACCAGAAATTCTACACAAAGTTAAAATTTCTATCAGAATGTCAACATTATTTTGAAATTGGATGCCAGAGCTAAAACAGCAGAAACAAATGTTTGCAAACAGTGTAGATGGCTAGGAATTGAGGTTTTTCATTTCCCCTCTTCCCTATATGTTTCTCAGTGAAACTTTCAAGCTAACTCTGCTAAACAAGTTCTCTTTTATGGGACAAATGTTACTTGTGAATTTTCACCTCTGGTCTAAATTCGGTCGGGTTCACGCTGATGCAGAGATGGGCTGCTTCACTTGCTGAAGAGTTGCAAATGGAACTGAACATTGTGTAACTCATCACTTAACATTCCCATGTGGTCTTACAATCCAAGAGAGGAAGGACAAGCACGCAATTTTTAATTGAGAAAGTAGACAAAGAATCGTACTATTATTTTACTAGTTCTACTTTGAAACAACCCAAACTTGTCCTGCAGAGCAAGCCTAACAGCCCCCAATTGAGTCCTCCTTCTCGATGATGATGATAAGATATTGGACTAAAAAAGGCACACATCTGTGTAGAAAATACATTCACTATTTGGTGTGACTCATGTGAAAGTCTTTTGTGACGAGGAGCTGTTAATTGAAGGGAGAAAGCTTGATGTCTATGATCACCCAGTTTCAGTGTGTTGAGAAGCAGAATGCTGTCACTTTAATCACTGGTACTTTCTGCCACCCTGGTTCTTTTGGGCAAGAACTCTTCCATTGATCAATGATTCCCAAGAAACTGCAGAAAGAGGGTGTCTGGGATCATAGAGCACTGTCCATCTGGCCAGCTTTAGTGTAGGGTACACACTGAACCAAGATTCTCAATTGATTTTAAAAAAACATTTATTTTATCACATAAAGGAAACATCAGCAAATCGGAATCTATTTTGTGATTCCAAAATTTGTACAATTATTTCCTACAGCCATCAGCTGAATGCCTTCAGTCTTACTTCCTTGGGTTAGGAAATCGAGAAATATATCCTGGTAGTGTAGCAGTTAGCACAATGCTATTGCTGCTTGGGCATTCCAGAGTTTGGAGCCAATTCCGGTGCCACCTGTAAGGAGTTTGTCTGTTCTCCCCGTGATGCCGTGTGCTTCTTCCGAATGCTCCAGTTTCCTCTCACATCCAAAGACTAAGTTAAACTAACTTAAACTACATTTGGCAGTTTAGCCTAATAAGTTTCAACTGATTTGGCAGGGGGATGGGAACCAGAGTGATAGGGGTGTTAATTTACAAGCAGCGGTAGTGTATAGTGAGACTGTGAGGAAGGACAGACAGATCATAGGGAAAAATTGCAGTCAGTGGGATGGGTTGCAGTGTAAAAGGGGACAAAATCGAGAAGGGTGGCAAATGCAGGACTGAAAGGTATTGTATTTGAATGCATGTGGTGTACAGAATAAAACTGATGATCTTGTACCTCATTTAGAGATTGGCAGGTGTGACTGAGTAGTGACTGAAGGATGATTTTAGTTGGGAGATTAACATCTAAGGATACACTTTGCATTGAAAGGACAAGTGGTAGGTGGAGGAGAAGGGGTGGCTCTGCTGGTAAAAATGAAATCAATTCCTTAGAAAGGGGTGACAAAGGATTGGAAAATGTAGAATCCTTGTGGGTAGAGTTAAGAAACTGCAAGGATGGGAAGATCCTGCTGGGGGTTACGTACAGGCCTCCAAACAGTAGCCAAGTTGTGGGTTACAAATTACAGTGGGAGATAGAAAAAAGCATGCCAACAAGGCAATGTTATATTAGTCATGGGGATTTCAATATGCAGATAGATTGGTGAAATCAAGTTGATGCTGGATCCCAAGAGAAAATTTGTGGAATGCCTCTGCGATAGCTTTTTGGAGCAGCTTGTGGTTGATCCCACTAGGGGGATCAGCAATTCTGGATTGGGTGTTGAGTAAAGGACTGGATATGATTAGGGACCTAAGATACAGGAACCTGTAGGAAACAGTGATCATAGTGTGTTAGACTTCACCCTGAAGTTTGAGAAGGAGAAGTTAAAGTCAGATGTATCAGTGTTATAGTGGAGTAACGGGAATTGCAGAGGCATAAGAGAGGAGCTGGCCAAAGTTGACTGGAAGGGGACACTAGCAGGGATGACAGCAGAGCAGCAATGGCTGGGGTTTCTGAGAGCAATTCAGAAAGCACAGGATAGATACATCCTAAAGAAGAGGAAGTATTCTAAAGGCAGGATGATGTAACTGTGGCTGATAAGGGAAGTCAAAACCAACATAAAAGCATATAACAGCAAACATTTGTGGGAAGTTAGAGCATCGGAAAATTTTAAAAAACCAACAGAAGGCAACTAAAAAAAATAAGGGGAGAAAAGGTGAAATATGAAGGTAAGCTAACCAATAATATCAAAAATTATGCCAAAAGTTTTTCAGATTATATAAAGAGTAAAAAAGAGATGAGGGTAGATATTGGACTGCTGGAAAATGTTGCTGGAGAGATAGACAAGGAAATGGTGGATGAAATGTGTAAGTATTTTGCTTCAGTCTTCACTGTGGAAGACACTAGTAGTATGTCAGAAGTTTGAGCGTGTCAGGGGGCAGAAGTGAGTGCAGTTGGTATTACTAGGGAGATGGTGCTAGGGAAACTGAAAAGTCTGAAGGTAAATAAGTCACCTGGTCCTGATAGACTATACTCCAGGATTCAGAAAGAAGTAGCTGAAGAGATTGTGGAGGCATTAGTAAAGACTTTTCAAGAATCAATAGTTTATGGAATGGTTCCAGAGGATTGGAAAATTGCAAGTTTCACTCTACTCTTCAAGAAGGGACAGAGGCAGTAGAAAGAGTATTTAACCTGACCTTGGTGGTTGGGAAGATATTGGAGTCAATTGTTAAGGATGTGGCTTTGGGGTACTTGGAGGCACAGTACAAAATAGGCTATAGTTTCCTTAAGGGAATATCTTGCCTAACAATCTGTTAGAATTCTTTGAAGAAATAGCAAGCCAGAATAGAGAAAGGAGAATTGGTGGATGTTGTGTACTTGGATTTTCTGCAGGTTTTGATAAGGAGCTGCACATGAGGCTGCTAAACAAGATTAAGAGTCCAGGGAAATACAGGAATGATAGTAGTATGGATAGAGCACTGGCTGATTGGCAGGAGGCAAAGAGTGGGGAAAAAGAAAGTTTCTTTGAATTGGCTGCTGGTGACTAGTGGGTTCCACAGGGGTCTGTGTTGGGACTACTCCTTTGAACATTGAGGGGGAAATGGATTAGTCAGGATGAAATGGCGGAACGGACTCGATGGGCCGGATGGCCTAATTGTTCTCCTATGTCTAATGGTCTTAATTGATCATTGCCAAATGTCCTGTGATTAGTGTTAAATAGGAGGGTTCCTGAGCAGTGCAACCTGTTGAGCTGGAAGGGCCAGTTCTGAGCTGCGTCTCTAAATAAATAAACTAGAAGACATAGGTTTTGCTCCTGCTATTTGAACGATGTTATTAAACTGGGAAGAGTGCAGAAAAGATTAACAAGGACGTTTCGAAGACACTGGGGACTGAATTATGAGGAGACATTGGACAGGCTAAGATGGTGGAGACGAAGATGTGATCTTATAGATATTTATAAAATAATGAGGGGGAAAAAATAGGGTGAATGCATTCAGTCGTTTTTTTTGGGGTTAGGGAATCAAGAACTAGAGGGCATTGGTTTAAGTTAAGAGGAGAAAGATTTAATATGAACTTGTTGGGCAACTTTTTTTTTAACACAAAGGTTGATCAGTATGGGGAATGAGCTGCCAGAGGAAATAGTTGCAATCATAACTTTTAAAGCATAGTTCGACACTACTACTACGTTGACTCAGGCCAAGGGGGCCAGCGTCGATGACGGACTCGCCACTTCTTCCTCTCCCTCATAGTTGGACAAGTAAGCGGATAGCAAAAGGTTATAAAGTTATTGGACAATTGTGACCAGATTCAACGGGTATCTTGGTCGATATGGACCAGTTGGAGTGAAGGGCCTGTTTCTGTGTTGTATGACTTTGAACCAATTAATACACATCAGAAGCCACATGTAAATAGAAAACAGCGTTCGGAAATCCGAGCGTCGTGAAATAAATTCAATAACATAAATCATCAATAAAGATTAATGTGGACTCACCGCGTAATGTACACCAGTATTACAAATCTAAAAGAAAACGGCTGCCACGCCTTTCTGTGAAAGAAAAATTACCCAGAATCCAGATCGAGCCAGAAAGCCCTCTATCTCTGCCGGTTTGGGGCGAGAACACTGCGCATGTTCGGAAGTAGAAGCGGAGCGGTTGTCAGGGGTGAAATCGTTAGGAAGCGGACAGAAGGCTGGCGGGGTTGATGCAGACAAAGGCAGGTAAAAGCCTTCGGTGTCAGGGCTCGGTTGTATGCAAACTGAGCGTGCAGTTTACTACAGAGGAAACAGTGACATATTTTCAAAGACACTTTATTTTAGTTTGACATTAAAAATCAGTAGGTGCATTTTTATACTATTGGCTGAAGGGAAGCGGGCTGCTGGGCCCTGGCAGTCCCCGACGTTGTTTATATCCCGCTGCAGCCTTTCCCCGTCTACTAGTTGCTGTAAATGCGTGTGCGTTGTCCTCGCCGTGCCGGGTGATTTTGTGTTGTACACAGAAGAGATTCTGCATGTCTCTACCAGACCCACTCTACGCATTGGTGTCGAGAGCCAAAGAGGCAGTTTGCTAATTTCATTCAGGGAGAGGTGCTATTTCTCTCTCTCTTTTTCGCTTAGGATTGAGCTGGCCAGCTGCGTTTTACTGTTGCAGTTCGCCGACTCTGGGATTAAGTAAGGCTAAAGTCCAGCTTGCCATTTTTGATTTGGTGACAAATATTTCAAATGCCTAAAGTTGGGATGATGCTTGGGTGTGATGTCACCCACTCCACCCTCTCTCAGTGCTCCCTTTCTGTGATCAAGCTGCTCTCTAACTTCGCAGCTATAACCTGCCAGCATGTGCTCCTTCTTACCTCCCTCCCACCCCTATCCATTATATTATATTATTCTGGCTTCTTTCCCTTTGTTTTCCAGTCCGGTCTTGGCTTGAAACGTGGAGTGCTTCAAAGTAAATTTATTATCAAAGTACAAACGTACATATGTGTCACAATATACATCCCCGAGGCTTATTTTCTTACAGACATACTTACTAAATCCCCTCCATAGATGATTTCTGGCCTGCTGAGTTCCTCCAGCATTTTGTGGGTGTGTGTGTGTATGTTGCTCTGCACTTTCAGCATCTGCAGAATCTCCTGTGTTTATGAGACCTTGCAGCTAAGTTTTTTGGAGAAGGTAAATGAAAAATGTGGGAGAAAAGGGAACAACAAAAAAAAAATACAAAGTTGGGACTGTAAATTTACCAAAACCTATAATGGCTAGAATTGGAAATGAAAGTGTGCTGAAAATACTCAGCAGGCCAGACATCTGTGGAGAGGGAAATATTGGCAGTGCTGTCTCAAACTGGAAAAACAGTTTATCTGAGTATCAGTTTCTATGAGTGTAGCTGAAACACCATTGTTAAAGATTGGGCTTCATTGGTATTGAGAGGGAGAGATAGAGACTAAAAAACAGGTTAGTGGGATGAAGAACGGAAGTGACACGAAACTGGAAGGTGCTGATCTTGTGGGCTTCATGAAGGTATTCTACAAAACTTGGTCTATGATCTTCCCCTATTGGATTATAAGACCATATGGGGGATGTTAATTGATGATTACTCAGTTTTCAGTTCCATTTGCAACTCCTCAGCGTGAAGCAGCCCATTGCTGCATCAGCATGACCCACACAGAACTGAGACGAAGTGAAATGTTGTAAGTAACACTCGTCCCGCAAGAGTGGCAGACAGTAAACATGTAATCATCTTTGTCACGTATATCCAGTCATCACAAACCTCACTCGGACCAGCCACGCGCGCGCACGCACACACAAAGAGTCACAAGAGCACAGAGGAGGCAGCGTATGCTGCGGTGATTGACTCTCCATCAAATATCCCAAAGACTTTCGCCACTTGCAAGGCTGATCTAGATAGTTCACAATTGCCTGGATGAATGCAGCTGTGACACTGCTCTCTGAGCGTAATGCCATTCAGTTAAAACAGGTCTGCTTCGTTAATGTTCCATCTGCTGCAGTTTGTGCCACCAACGAATGCATTGCAGTCACGCAGGCTATTTCAAACGCTTCTACCGCCAAGAGCAACGGCAGCAGGTGCATGGTCATGCACCTCCAACCGCAGGTTGCCCTCCGAATCACTCACTGTCCTCACTACAAAATTGATAAGCAGGTGCTGGATATCCGAAGCAACACACGTACAGGGCACTGGAGGAAGCTCAGCAGGCCAGGCGGCATCTATGGAAACAAATAAACAGTCGACACCCTTCATCAGGAATGTGGAGGGAAAAGATGAGAAGTCAGAGCAAGAAGGTGGTGGGGCGGGGGGAGGAAACTCAGCAGGTCAGGCAGCATCTGTGAAAATGAATAAATAATCAATGTTTCAGGCCAAGACCCTTCTTCAGGACTGGAAAGGAAGGGGGAAGAAGCCAGAATAAAAAGGTGGGGAGAGGGAAAGGAAGATAGCTGGCAGGTGATAGGTGAAGCCAGGCAGGTGGGAAAGGTAAAGGCTGGATAAGGAGGAATCTGATAGGAGAGGAGGGCGTACCATAGGAGAAGGGGAAGGAGAAAATGTGCAAGTGTTCTTGGGTCTAAATCCTATCATTCCTTACCAGCATTGTGGTAGTATCTTCAAGAAAGAGCAAGTAATAAGTGCTTATTGTGCCATTACTGAATAATTCCAGCATATTAAACTGCCTTGAGGGCATCTGTCATCAATGCTGTCTGGTCTGGGTAGCCCTTAAATGCAAATTCGTATTCTGCTTCAGATCTTCACCAAGCAGAAAGTGTATTACGGGCAATGCTCAAGTGGTAGCACAACATGTCTCAATAATTTTATGGAATTTAAAGCAGTCCTCATTCATGTTCTCATTTACTCTGTTTATAATGATTGTGTGGAAATATTTCTTGGGTAAACTCTTCTCACTGCTGGCTGGTGGACTTCAAGGTGAGTGGTCCCAGGTTCAAATCCGGCCAGCTCCAATACCCCACTTTCCATCCATGCTGTGTTGAGCATCGAGCTAGCAACTTGGCCTCATTTTTAAAAAAAACACAAAATGCTAAAGAAAGTGCAAGGTTGTCACCCGATGCGTCACAGGGTGCGGAGAGGAATAATAACAACAAACTCTTCTCTAAGGCTGCATCTGTATATCCATGCCACACACATTAAGGTTGCTGGTGAACGCAGCAGGCCAGGCAGCATCTCTAGGAAGAGGTACAGTTGACGTTTCAGGCCGAGACCCTTTATCAGGACTAACTAAAAGAAGAGCTAGTAAGAGATTTGAAAGTGGGAGGGGGAGGGGAGATCCAAAATGATAGGAGAAAACAGGAGGGGGAGAGATGGAGCCAAGAGCTGGACAGGTGATTGGCAAAAGGGATACGAGAGGATCATGGGACAGGAGGCCCAGGGAGAAGGAAAAGGGGGAGGGGGGAAAAACCCAGAGGATGGGCAAGGGGTATAGTGAGAGGGACAGAGGGAGAAAAAGGAGAGAGAGGAAAAGAATGTGTGTATATAAATAAATAACAGATGGGGTACGAGGGGGGGTGGGGCATTAGCAGAAGTTTGAGAAGTCAATGTTCATGCCATCAGTTTGGAGGCTACCCAGACAGAATATAAAGTGTTGTTCCTCCAACCTGAGTGTGGCTTCATCTTTACAGTAGAGGACGTCGTGGATAGACATGTCAGAATGGGAATGGGATGTGGAATTAAAATGTGTGGCCACTGGGAGATCCTGCTTTCTCTGGCGGACAGAGCGTAGGTGTTCAGCGAAATGATCTCCCAGTCTGCGTGGGGTCTCGCGAATATATAGAAGGCCACATCGGGAGCACCGGACGCAGTATATCACCCCAGCCGACTCACAGGTGAAGTGTAGCCTCACCTGGAAGGACTGTCTGGGGCTCTGAATGGTGGTAAGGGAAGAAGTGTAAGGGCATGTGTAGCACTTGTTCCACTTACAAGGATAAGTGCCAGGAGGGAGATCAGTGGGGAGGGATGGGGGGAACGAATGGACAAGGGAGTCGCGTAGGGAGTGATCCCTGCGGAAAGCAGAGGTGGGGGGGAGGGAAAGATGTGCTTAGTGGTGGGATCCTGTTGAGGTGGCGGAAGTTACGGAGAATAATATGTTGGACCCGGAGGCTGGTGGGGTGGTAGGTGAGGACCAGGGGAACCCTATTCCTAGTGGGGTGACAGGAGGGTGGATCTGTATATCCATTCTCACTGAGCACAGGTTGCAATTTGTGCAGGATGGTTCTCTGTGCATGTTGTCTGTGTTCCACTATCTTTGAACTGGATTGTTTCTTTTGTTGGTACTGCAGGATAACGAGCATGAATGGCAAGTGATAAAGCAAAAGTTTCCTCTGTACTGGCTACCTGTGCCTCTTTGTACGTCCACAGAGTCCCCCAAAAAGGAGGGGGTTTGTGAAATGCTGTTTTCTGGTGCACTGATCTCCCATTGATAGCTGGGCTTGGGACACTGAGTTTGCCTACCTTGGAGTGTGGGTTGTGATGTGTAATCAATGCCAACGTGCTGTGTTTCAGGCCTGATGGAGAAGTTGCAGCAGTCACAAACTGACCCCAGTGCTGAGGACAAGAGTGCCGCGCCCAGCCACGACCCAAGGCGCTTCACGTGCGGGGAGTGCGGCAAGAGCTTCAAGCAGCACTGTGACCTGAAGCGGCACGGCAGGGTGCACAGCGGTGAGCGGCCGTACTGGTGCCCAGCCTGCGGCAAGCGCTTCAGCACCTCCTACAACTTGCTGATCCACCAGCTGATCCACAGCGGTGAGAAGCAGTACAAGTGCCGGGCTTGCGGCCGGGAGTTCGTGCAGCAGCACCATCTCGTCACCCACCAGCGCACCCACACGGGCGAGAAGCCCTACCCGTGCCCGGTGTGCGGCAAAGCCTTCCGCCAGTCCTCCACCATGATGGTGCACCGGCGAATCCATGGCGAGGAGCGGCCCTACCGCTGCCCTGACTGTGCCAAGAGCTTCAAGACCTCGTCCAACCTGTCCAAGCATCGGCGCATCCACACGGGCGAGCGGCGCTTCGTCTGCGAGGTGTGCTCCCGCCGCTTTCTGCACTCCCACCACCTGACCACGCACCGCCGCACCCACGTGGGCGAGCAGCCCGCCTCCTGCCCTCTCTGCGGCCAGCACTTCGGTGACCCGGAGCAGCTCCTGGCTCACCGCCGGGCGCACGCCGGCGAGCCTCCCTACAGCTGCGAGACCTGTGGCAAAGGCTTTGGCCAGCGCTCCACGCTGGTGCGCCACCGCCGCACGCATACCGGCGAGAAGCCTTACGCCTGCCCCATCTGCGCCAAGACGTTCCGGCAGACTTCCACCATGCAGGTGCACTATCGCACGCACTCCGAGGATCGGCCGTACCGCTGCCTGCAGTGTGGCAAGGGCTTCAAGAGTGCCTCCAATCTGATCGGGCATCATCGTGTACACAGAAGGTAGAGCATCGCCTGACTTGTAATGGACTCGTTTTCATCAGGCAGGACAGTGCGATTGTAGAGACAGTGACTCACTGGCTGAGGACTTTCTGAGTGACTGTAATGACATGGGTGGAGCATTTTAATTTAGTGGATGCCCTCAAATCATTGAGCTTGGGGTATTAACAGCCAGCTAAAGCCAAAGTTTTATAACAAGTGTGAGATGGCACAGTCTTGGGATGTTTCTCTATACGGGCTAGTGCACAACTTTCAAACGCACATTAACTTTTTGAATTGATTGAAAGTCTTTGAATGTCTCATCTTTAACAACAGGATTGGATGTCCAATCCTTATATACTTCCATTCCCCATCAAGAAGGCCTCAAAGCCCTCCGCCACTTTCTGGACAATAGACCTCACCAGTTCCCCACCACCACGACCCTCCTCTGGTTGGCAGAATTGGTACTCACACTTAATAACTTCTCTTTTAGCTCTTCCCACTTTCTTCAGACCAAGGGTGTAGCTATGGGCACTTGCATGGGCCCCAGCTATGCCTGCCTCTTCATTGGTTATGTGGAACAGTCTATGCTCCAAACCTATACTAGTACTGCTCCCCAACTTTTCCTTCGCTACATTGACGACTACATTGGTGCTGCTTCCTGCACCCATGCTGAGCTTGTCAATTTCATCAACTTTGCTTCTAACTTTCACCCAGCCCTCAAATTCACTTGGTCCATCTCGGACACTTCTCTCCCCTTTCTCGATCTCTTGGTCTCCATCTCTGGAGACAGACTGTCCACTGACATCTTCTATAAGGCCACTGACTCTCAAAACTACCTCGACTATACCTCTTCCCACCCTGCCACATGCAAAGATGCTATTCCCTATTCCCAGTTCCTCCGTCTCCGCCACATCTGCTCCCAGGATGAGGCTTTCCATTCCAGGACATCTCAAATGTCCTCTTTCTTTAAGGGTCATGATTTCCCTTCTACCGTCATCAATGACGCCCTCACCCACATCTCCTCCATTTCCCTCACTTCGGCCCTCACCCCATCCCCCCGCCACCACAACAGGGACAGAGTTCCCCTTGTTCTCACCTACCACCCTACCAGCCTCCGGATCCAGCACGTTATCCTCCGCAATTTCCACCACCTTCAACAGGACCCTACCACTAAGCACATCTTTCCCTCTCCACCCCTCTCCGCTTTCCGCAGGGATCATTCCCTCCGCAACTCCCTGGTCCACACATCCCTCCCCACGGATCTCCCACCCGGCACTTATCCCTGTAAGCGTAAGTGCTACACCTGTCCCTACAGCTCCTCTCTTGCTGCCATTCAGGGCCCCAAACAGTCCTTCCAAGTGAGGCAACACTTCACTTGTGAGTCTGTTGGGGTCATCTATTGCATCCGGTGCTCCCGGTGCGGCCTCCTCTACATCGGTGAAACCCGACGCAGATTGGGGGACTGCTTCGTCGAGCACCTCTGCTCCGTCCGCCACAACAGACAGGATCTCCCAGTAGCCACCCACTTCAACTCTGCTTCCCACTCCCATTCAGATATGTCCATACATGGCCTCCTCTACTGCCATGATGAGGCCAGACTCAGGTTGGAGGAGCAACACCTCATATACTGTCTGGGTAGTCTCCAACCCCTTGGTATGAACATAGAATTCTCCAACTTCCGGTAATTCCCTCCCCCTCCCTTCCCCTATCCCTATTTCACTCTGCCCCCTCCTCCAGCTGCCTATCACCTTCCTCATGGTTCCACCTCCTTCTACTACCCATTGTGTTTTCCCCTATTCCTCCTTCACCCTTCCTGACTATCACCTCCCTGCTTCCCCTCCCCCACCCCTTTATCTTTCCCCTTACTGGTTTTTCACCTGGAACCTACCAGCCTTCTCCTTCCCACCCTCACCCCACCTTCCTTATAGAGCCTCTGCCCCTTCCCTCTTCAGTCCTGATGAAGGGTCTCGGCCCGAAACGTTGACTGTTCGTTTCCACGGATGCTGCCCGACCTGCTGAGTTCCTCCAGCGTGTTGTGCGTGTTGCTTTAAGAACAGTGATGTACCCAGAAACTTTAAAACTTGACTTGGTTTTCTGTAGCACTCTTCGGTTCCCTTTCAGGACACCCCAAAGTACCTTGCAATGAAAATTTTTTTAATGCAGTCGCTTGCAAAACAATATGTGGGCACCTAGCTCCCTCAAACAGTGATGTGTTAACGAACAGATAATGTGTTTTACTGGTGGTAACTGAGAGATAAATATTTGTTTCTTTGCAAACTGGAATTGGTCTGTGGAACATTCCATGATGCAGACGGAGGCTGGGAAATTCCAAAGCAGAGACTGAGAATGAGAATGGAGGGAAATGTATGTTGATGTTTTTAAAAGTGTGGAGCAATACTTCATACGCCACATGCAATGGATTTGATTGGCTTAGATACTACCACTTTATTTTCAGTTTGACAATTTCATTTGATAGAACATTAGGTTTATATGCCACGAGGGGGCATAGTTTTAAGGTGCTTGGAAGTAGGTACAAGGGGGAATGTCAGACGTAGGTTTTCCACACACAGAGTGGTGGGTGTGTGGAATGCACTGTCAGCGAAGGTGGTAGGGATGGATACAATAGGGTCTTTTATTGAGCTTAGAAAATAGAGGGCTATGCGGTAAGGAAATTCTAGGCAGTTTCTAGAGTAGGTTACATGGTCAGTACAACATCGTGGGCTGAAGGGCCTGTAATGTGCTGTAGGTTTCTATGTCTATGTAGATTATTTATTTAAAATTGCTTCACATTTTAAGCTTGTAAGCACAAATTTTTTGAGAAGGTGAAATCTGCAGATGATGGAAATCTGAATGTACTGTGCATTTGGTGTACATACTGTGCTCTCTTCTACACTGGAGAAACCAAATGAAGATGGAAAGATGAGCAGAACACCTCTATCCAGGATGCCACCAACTTTGTGATTTCAGCCACTCTCCGTCACCCTCTATTGCTTCAATTCCAATGTCATCATTTTCCTCCATTGCTCTGATGATGTTTAACGTAAGCTCCACGAACAAGACTCACTTTTATTTGGACACATTGATGCTTTTGGGCCTGAACATTGAATTTAACAATTTCAATTTACCAACCATTCCCTTTATCTGCTCCATAGATGTGGCTATACGTTTATTTCAATTTGGTGATCTCTTTATAATCTGACTTCATGTTTTTCCTTTTAATTGTCACTTTGACGAATTAGGTTTGCACCTCATCACAGACTCACCCTCTTCTCTTGACACTCACTCACTCTGCATCTTAATACAGACTTGTTTTCTCTCCTTCATTCCAGTCGTTTTTCACCCAAAATGTTGACTCTGTTTCTCTCTCCACAGATGTTTTCAACATTTTTTTTGGTTTTTATCTAAGATCTACTGTTGCTGTAAAGTATTCCCACTCAGACTAGCCGATTGTTTAGCTGCATGATAGCAAGATTTAGCTTGGAGATCAAGGTACATTCATATATTCATACTTGGGAATCAAACATGAAGATAATCCAAGATATGTGAATCAATTTAATGTATTATGAAGTATAAAATGGCCTTTTTAAAAAAGCAAGTTTTCTCATTAAAAACTTCCTTCTTTGAGCCCCATCCTGGTCCCCGAATGTTGAGTAATTAGTGTTGTTGAGTTAGAGTTTGACTCTCTTAGCATTTATCTTGAGAAGTAGGCGCTCTTTAATAAACAAGTGTTAAGACTCTCTACTGTCAGTACAGGTTTAGCAACCTCCCTGCTATAAGGAACTCAGCAGGCCAGGCAGCCTCTATGGAAAAGAGTAGTCAACGTTTCACGCCAAGACCCTTCTTCAGGACTGGAAAAAAAGATGAGGAGTCAGAGTGAGAGGCTGGGCGGAAGGGAGGAAGAAACACAAGGTGATAGGTGAAACCAGAAATGGGGGAAAGGGGTGAAGTAAAGAGCTGGGAAGTTGATTGGTGAAAGAGATACAGGGCTATAGAAGGGGAAATCCAATGGGAGAGGGCAGAAGACCATGGAAGAAAGAAAAGGGGGAGAAACACCAGAGGAGGCGATAGGCAGTATGGAGATAAGGTGAGAGAAGGAAATGGGAATAGGGAATGGTGAAGGGGTTGACCATTACTGGGAGTTCGAGAAATCAATGTTCATGCCATCAGGTTGGAGGCTACCCAGATGGAATATAAAGTATTGCTGCTTTAACCTGAGTGTGGCCTCACTGCGACAGTAGAGGAAGCCGTGGTCTGACATAGGGGAATGGGAAGTGGAATTAAAATGGGTTGCCACTTGAAGATCCCACTTTTTCTGTTGGACAGAGTGTAGGTGCTCGGTGACGTAGTCTCCCAATCTGCATCAGGTCTCGCCAATATAAGGGAGGCCACACCGGGAGCACTGGATACAGTAGGTGACCCCAGTAGACTCACAGGTGAAGTGTCGCCTCATTTGGAAGGACTATTTGGGGCCCTGAATAGTGGTGAGGGAGGAGGTGTAGAGGCAGGTGTAGCACTTGTTCCGCTTGCAAGGATCATTTCGGGAGGGAGATCATTGGGGAGGCATGAATCCACAAGGGAGTTGTGTAGGGAGCGATCCCTGTGGAAAGCAGAAAGTGATGTGGAGGGAAAGATGTGCTTGGCGGTGGGACCCTGTTGGAGGTGGTGGAAGTTACAGGGAATATGTACTGAACACGGAGACTGGTGGGTGGTAGGTGAGGACCAGAGGAAACATCCCTGGTGGGGTGGTGATAGGATCCCACCCCCCACTTTCTGCAGGGATGGCTCCCTACACGACTGCCTTGTCCATTTGTACCTCCCCACCGATCTCCCTCCGGCACTTATTTTTGCAAACAGAAGAAGTGCTACACCTCCTCCCTCACTACCGTTCAGGCCCCGAAACAGTCCTTCCAGGTGTGGCGACACTTCACCTGTGAGTCTACTGGGGTCATTGACTGTATCCGGCGCTCCCAGTGTGGCCTCCTGTATATCGGGGAGATCCGACAGATTGGGAGACCGCTTTGTTGAGCACCTACGCTCTGTCCACCTGAAAAAGTGTGATCTCCTTCCTAGTAGCCACCCATTGTAATTCCACTTCCCATTTCCATTCCAACATGCCAATCCATGGTCTCCTGTACTGTCGCGATGAGGCCACACTCAGGTTGGAGGAGCAACACGTTATGTTCCTTCTGGGCAGCCACCAACCTGATGGCATGAACATCGATTTCTCAAACTTCCAGTACTGCTCCCCCACTTTCTCCTTCACCATTCCCCATTCCCATTTCCCTCTCTTACCTCATCTCCTTCCCTGCCCATCACCTCCCTCTGGTGCTCCTCCCCCTTTTCTTTCTTCCATGGCCTTCTGTCCTCTCCTATCAGATTCCCTTTCCTCCAGCCCTATCTCTCCTTCACCAATCAACTGACCAGCTCTTTTCTTCACCCCTCCCCACTTCCCGGTTTCATCTATCACCTTGTGTTTCTTCCTGCCCTCCCTCTACTTTCTTACTGACTCCTCATCTTTTTCTCCAGTCCTGATGAAGGGTCTCAGCACAAAACTTCAACTGTTTACTCTTTCAATAGATGCTGCCTGGCCTGCTGTGTTGCTCCAGCATTTTGTGTGTGTTGCTTGGATTTCCAGCATCTGCAGACTTTCTCTTGTTTGTAATTCCCTCCTATAAGGTCAGTTTCTTCAATTTTTTGCTGCAGGACTGTCATTCAGCGTAACAGTCATCCAGCTAGAAATGTTTTCCAGGGATGGGCGAATCCAGATAAATCTAACCCCAAAGCCTGAGGTCCTATCTCCACATTCAAGGCTGGCTTTGATAAGTCTCTCAGAAGCACGGTGATAGTGGGTGAGATATCTGCTCTTGCACAGTCAGTAATCAAGGTGGGTCTCCCAAGCTTATTACTAAGATAGAGTCATGTACAAAATGCTCTTTGCTTTTTGATTGCCTCCAAGTGAGAATCATCTCAATGAAAGAACTTGGCACAATCTTTCCTTCTCCATAAAACAGTTTTCTGAAAATTAGCATGTTGAATGATGTGGGCTTGACATCTTTAATAAAACTAATCTGAAGTGACCATCCCATTTTTTGCAACTCCAAGCCAATCCTTTGCATAGTGTGGTTTGGAAGACCTATTGCTTGGCTGACGTAAACTGTAGTCTATTTGTTTTAATCTGAGTTCAAGGATACATTCCCTGGCATGGTGGTGACATTGCTCAACGTTAGCAGTCACATTCATGAGACAGGAGATCAGGGGTTCAAACATCACGCAAGGTCATCCTGGCTGATACTTCGGGTAGAAGCTGAGCTACATCATCTGAGGTGCTGCTTCAGGGAAGGAAATGAGGAGTGGGATGCATCGCTGTTCTCGGGCGGAGGCACAATAGGTTGAATGGCTACTTTCTGTCCTGTATCATACTTCTTACAGTGAAATCGTTGCTCTCTTCAGGTAAGACACTGGATGTGCCACATTAATTGGGGGAGGGAAAAGTAGTCATGTGTGAATGTTGTACTGAAGCAATATGACTTCCTAAGATCTCACCAGATGCCTATTTTGTCACTGAATATTCTAACCCAAGTGCTCTAGTAAGCAACTTAATAAAATAATACAGATGCTTAATCAAAGTAGTAAAAGTCTTATACATCTCTCTGCATTGATAATTTTGGTGTGAGGTAACTCATTTCACTCACAGTATACCACAATCCTGTGCTTGCTCCTTCATGTCTAGTCAGTTAATACTTTGTTTTTGGTGCATGGGAGTTCAGTGGGAACTGTTTCAGATGTTTCCATCTTGGGTGTAAAAGATAAAATTGAGGTTAGCCCATTGATGCCCGTGCTATTGAGGTCCTGAGGCTTCAGTTCTTTGCATAAAGCCCTTTTCAATTTTTAAGATGTTTCTTGCAAGCTACTTTATTGATCTGAATACCTCAAGTGGCTTGGTTGCTCATTTTTGTGTGACAGTACTTTCACGTTGCATCCTGGGACGATTCCTAGAAAGATACAGCTCAGAAGTAGGCCTTTTGGTCCATTCAGTCTGTCGATCATAAACCACCCATTAACACTAATCCTACATTAAGCCCTTTAAAAACTTTTCCCTCACACTGTCAGTAACTCGCTCTATACTATACTACTCACTTATACTTAGGCTCAATATACAGCACACTGGCCAATTTACCTACTGACCCCTGTGACTTTGGAACCTGGAGGAAACTCGTGGTCACAGGGAAAACATAAAATGAAAGGAAAATTGTAGTTCACCGATCTACCTGAAACGGCACTATATTCTGTGTACAAAGGTCACCTTCTCCATCCACATCATTATCCTCAAGTAGCTCCATTATCAACTACATTAGACTTCTCTTGGAGCATTGTCAATCAGTTCCAGGTCCCATTTCAGTTATAGAGTGAAACTGCAGGAATATATTTTATAGAAAACCTTGTGTTGCGTAAACTTGCCTTCATTTGTAGTCTGAATGTAAGTCCACATTCTAGTTATGAGAAATACTTTCAAATCCAGTCACTTTTACCTATTTTTATTTTACCAGACAATTTCCATTAAATGGTTATCAGTAAAACCCATAGATTACTGTTCTTTGGCAATTGTGGGCCATTATCATCATTATATACCATGTCATATGATGCAGATAATCGTGAATGGTCTTGGCAAATTTTTCTACAGAAAGTGATTTGCCATTGCCTTCTTCTGGACAGAGTCTTTACAGGACAGGTGACCCCCAATCATTATCAACATTCTTCAGAGATTGTCTGCCTGGCGTCAGTGGTTCCATAACCAGGACTGGTGATATGACCATGCACCACCTGCTCCCATGGCTTCACATAACCAGGATTAAAGTCTAACCTTGCCCAAAGGCGGCCTGCAGGCTAGCGGAGGGGAGGGAAGGGAAGGAGTGCCTTACATCTCCTTTGATGGAGATGTATCTCCACCCCACCAATTATGGGTACAAAATAAATATCCACCACCAGTTGAAGGAATAGAAATAACTGCTTCCATTCCAGTGGGTGAATGAGAGAGTATTTTTAAACAACTCTTTCTGAAAATTTCCTTTACTCATTGCATAGATACACCTACAATAACGAAGCCTAATTTCTTTGTAAGAAATAGAGCTGTGAAAATTCCCCACTGAAAGCTACCGAACTAATAATTTACATTTTGTGAGGCTGATATTTTCTTATATATTGATATTATTTTTGAGCATTTGCATAAACTTCCCCTGTTTTTGGATGTGGGTAGCACAGTCAAATTGTTAAATTATTGTGCACTTTCTCCTCAAAGCTCAACTCCTACAGTAGTATTTTCAGTATTATAATATATTTTCCAGTAACTCAATAAGGTTTCAAGAAAAGATGCTGAGTGTTAAACTATTTAGGCTAATATTGTCATTCCTGTCTCCATATCGCTTATGATTCAAAGAATAGTAACTATACACCACAGCCTGGTACTGATTCTTGGCATTTGCTGAAGTGGCTCTGTAGTCTGAGTTATAGGAACCTGTGATTAGTTTAGTAAAATTGGAATCAGGTTTAATATCACAGGCATATGATGTGACGTTTGTCAACTTTACGGCAGCAGTACAATGTAATACATGATAAATAAATACATACAGAGAAATGGGTGCAAACTGAAGCCAGAGTTGGTTATGAATGATGCATAGGAAGCTAATGGTGGGAGGAGGCACGGAGTGTATGGTTAATTTCCTGTTTGAGTCACTCAAAGGCTCCTTTTATTCTATCTGAAAATAATCGTGTCCCAGTCTGGTCTCTCTATTTAGATGAGGCCACAAAAGGAATTTTACAAAGCATCACCAGTTTGATCACTGGGATAGACATATTGTCGAATGAGGAGTGATTGAGCAGTCTGGGCCTGAAATCTTCAGAACTGAGCATTAGAGATAATCTCATTGAAATGTACAAATATTTACAATACAGGAATGAACAATCATGGCGCTAATTTAAACGAATCCCATTTGTTACATGTGATCCAATCTCTAATTCCTGCCTGCTCATGCATCTAATTAAATGCCTCTTAAATGTTGCTATCGTATCTCCTCCTACCATCTCCCCGGCAGTGCATTTCAGCCACCGACTGCTCTGTGTAAAAGAAAAACTCACTACCTTTAAACTTTTCCCCCTCTCATTTTAAAACCATGGCCTGTAGTATTTGCTCTTTAATATTTCCACTCTTGGAAGAAAAAGGCTCTCACTATCCACCTTGTCTGTCTTCTTCCCAGGCCCTTGGCTCCCAGTGGAGCACAGGCCGTCGATGGGCTGGTTGGAGTTCATCAATGTTTCTGTAATCCATTACCTTATATCCACTGCACAGGGAATTGGCCTATACAGCTTCACCAGAGCCCTGTTAGCCGGCCTTTGGGAGGCATCTACCTTGTCTATGCGGCTCAAAATTTTATATGCTTCTATCATGTCATTCCTCAGCTTCCCGACACTCCAGTGAAAACAACCTAAGTTAGTATAAACTCTTGCTTATAGCTGATACACTCCAATCCTGGCAATGTTGATTAACCTCCTTTGTGCCGCCTTTAAAGCCTCCACTTCCTTTCCATGGCATGGTGACCAGAAATACACATAATTTTCCAAATGTGGCATAAACTTATACAGCTGTAATACTTTTATACCCCTTGCCCACACCAATGGAAGCAAGTAATCCATATGCTTCTTTACTACCTTTTCCACTACTGCTGCCACTTTCAGGGAGTTATGGACGTGCATAGCTCCTTGAAAGATCCCTCTGTGCATCTAACCAAAGGGTCCTGCCATTCACTGTATATTTTACTCTTGCATTTTACATCCCAACTGAGGTTCCAGAGGACTGGAGGGTTGCAGATGTTGTTCCCTTATTGAAGAAAGGGAGTAGAGATAGCCCAGGAAATTATAGACCGGTGAGTCTTACTTCAGTTGTTGGTAAGTTGATGGAGAAGATCCTGACAGGCAGGATTTATGAACATTTGGAGAGGTATAAATATGATTAAGAATAGTCAGCATGGCTTTGTCAAAGGCAAGTTATGCTTTACGAGCCTGATTGGATTTTTTGAGGATATGACTAAACACATTGAAGGTAGAGCAGTAGATGTAGTGTATATGGATTTCAGGAAGGCATTTGATAATATACCACCTACAAGGCTTATTGAGAAAGTAAGGAGGCATGGGATCCAAGGGGACATTGCTTTGTGGATCCAGAACTGACTTGCCCACAGAAGGCAAAGAGTGGTTGTAGATGGGTCATATTCTGCATGGAGGCCGGCGACCAGTGGTGTGCCTCAGGGATCTATTCCAGCACCCCTTCTCCTCGTGATTTTTATAAATGACTTGGATGAGGAAGTGGAGGGAGGGGTTAGTAAATTTGCTGATGACACAAAGGTTGAGGGTGTTGTGGATAGTGTGGAGGGCTGTCAGAGGTTACAGCAGCACATTGATAGGATGCAAAACTGGGCTGAGAAATTGCAGATGGAGTTCAACCCAGATAAGTGTGAGGTAGTTCATTTTGGTAGGTCAAATATGGCAGAATATAATATTAATATAGACGTGTATATTGGCAGTGTGGAGGATCAGAGGGACCTCGGGGTCCGAGTCCATTGGACACTCAAAACTGCTGCGCAGGTTGGCTCTGTGGTTAAGAGGGCATACGGTGCATTGGCCTTCATCAACCATGGCATTGAGTTTAAGAGCCGAGAGGTAATGTTGCAGCTATATAGGACCCTGATCAGATACCACTTGGAGTACTGTGCTCAGTTCTGATTGCCTCACTACAGGAAGCATGTGGAAACCATGGAAAGGGTGCAGAGAAGATTTACAAGGATGTTGCTTGGATCGGGGAGCATGCCTTATGAGAATAGGTTGAGTGAACTTGGCCTTTTCTCCTTGGAGTGGTGGAGGATGAGAGGTGACCTGATAGACGTGTATAAGATGATGAGAGGCATTGATATTGTGGATAGTCAGAGGCTTTTTCCCAGGGCTGAAATGGCTAGCACGAGAGCACCCAGTTTTAAGGTGCTTGGAAGTAGGTACAGAGGAGATGTCATGGGTAAGTTTTTTTTATGCAGAGTGGACAGTGTGTGGAATGGGCTGCTGACAATGGTGGTGGAGGCAGATACGATAGGGTCTTTTAAGAGACTCCTGGTTAGGTACATGGAGCTTAGAAAAATAGAGAGCTATGGGTAACCCTAGGTAATTTCTAAGGTAGGGACATGTTTGGCACAGCTTTGTGGGCCAAGGAGTCTGTATTGTGCTGCAAGTTTTCTATGTTTTATCCTGGTACATCCTCGAGGTTTTCCTTTTTGCACTCAACAACCAGAAGGTGGCAGAAGAAAATGTACTGTTTTTCCATCATGGTCACATAGTGCCAACATTGAAAGCTTTCAGACTGGTCAAGATGTGGAACTCTCCCTTCATCTTGATCAGTAACACACTTCCAGCCAGAAACTTTGCTGTTGACTGACAATTATACTCACCCTATCCATATATGTTTGTAAATATATCAAGATGTAGTCGCACGCAAATGCACTACTAAAGAAACACACGGAGGCAGAGAGAGCTGAACTCAGAATGTCTTTACTGATTCAAAATCGCGCGCTTAAATCTCCCCTCCCATGGGCCCCTGCGACCCGCGGGGCAGACGTGACGTCAGACTGTCCCCAGAAGCTCCGCCCCGAGCGGGTAGTTCTAAACGCGCTACCGCGTGTCTACCCGCGGCTCCCCAATGGCGGTTCGAGTCCGGCGTGTGCGGGCCGCCACACCCCCCCACCCCCCAGAAACGTCCATCGGGGAGTGGAGCCCCTAGTCTGTGTGCCTTGCCTGGGTGGCCGGCCTTGCCGGTGTGGTGCAGGTACCCTCACTGGTTGCTCGATGTCTAAGTGCGCTGGTTTGAGGCGGTCCACTGTAAAAGTCTCTTCCCGGCCACCCACCTCCACGACACATGTGGTTCTGTTGTGCTGGATCACCTTGTAGGGTCCCTCGTACGGCCGCTGTAGAGGTGACCTGTGCATGCCCCTGCGAATAAAAACGTACTCACAGTCTCAGAGGTCTTTAAGGGTGAAGGATGGCGTGGGACCATGCCTGGAGGTCGGGACCGGTGCCAGGGTCCCTACCTTGTCCCGCAGCCTCATTAGCACTACTGCTGGAGTTTCTTCTAAACCTCGGGCCTCTGGTACGAACTCGCCTGGGACTATCGGGGGGGGCGCCGTAGACCAATTCCGCCGAGGTGTCCAGGTCCTCCTTGGGAGCTGTGCGGATGCCCAGAAGGACCCAGGGAAGCTCATCTGTCCAACTGGGGCCCCTGAGGCGTGCCATCAGGGCCGACTTGAGATGCTGGTGGAATCACTCTACCAAACCGTTGGACTGGGGATGGTACGCTGTGGTGTGATGCAGCTGGGTGCCCAGGAGCTGCACCAGTGCTGCCCACAAACCAGGCTTGATGTCGGCGGTGATGTCTGTTGGGAGGCCGAACATGGCGATCCAGTTTGCAATAAGCGTCCTGGCGCAAGACTCAGTGGACGTGTCTGCGAGCGGTACAGCTTCCGGCCACCTGGTGAACCTGTCTACCATGGTAAAGATATACCTGGCAGGGGGCCAACGATGTCCATGTGGATGTGTTGGAACCTCCTGTGCGTCGGCTGGAACTGCTGGAGGGGAGCCTTCATGTGCTGCTGGAATTTGGTGGTCTGGCAGTGTACGCAGGTCCTGGCCCAGTGTCCGACCTGTTTGCGCTAACCGTGCCAGATGAATCTGTCTGCTACCAGCTTGATGGACGGGTGGACCAGGTTGTGCAGCGTGTCGAACACCCGGCACCTCCATGCTGCTGGTACCATGGGTCAGTGTTTGCCGGTAGACACGTCGCACAGGAGTCGATCCGCTGCCAGGCTGATGGAGACGTCCTCCAACTGGAGCCCCGAAATGGTGGTGCGGTAAGCCGGGATCTTGGTGTCCGACCATTGTGCTTCCGCCAGTGCTGCGTAGTCTGTTCCTGAGGACGATACGCCTACTGAGTGGAGGCAGGGGCGAGACAGTGTGTCAGCGACGATGTTGTTCTTCCTTGCGATGTGGTGGGCGTCTGTGGTGAACTCTGAAATAAAGGACAGGTGTCTCTGCTGCCAAGCCGACCATGGGTCCGATACCTTGGCCAGTGCGAAGGTGAGGGGCTTGTGGTCTGTATACACGGTGAACTCCCTTCCCTTGAGGAAGTACCGGAAATGCCGGACAGCCAGGTAGATCGCTAGCAACTCTCTGTTGAAAGTGCTGTACTTCACCTCTGGTTGCGTAGGTGCCGACTGAAGAAAGCGAGTGGTCGCCACTGGTCCTCAACGAGCTGCTCCAGGACTCAGCCGACTGCCGTGTTGGAAGCGTCGACTGTGAGCGCCCTGGGTACATCGATTCTCGGGTGCACTAGGAGGGCCACCCTTGCCAGCGCCTCCTTGGCCTGCTTGAACGCCTCCATGGACTCCGCGTCCCATGCCACTTCTTTGGCCTTGCCGGCCATCAGGCTGAACAAGGGTCTCATGATGCGTGCCGCTGCCGGCACAACCCGGTGATAAAAGTTGACCATCCCTATGAACTCCTGCAGGCCCTTGACCGTGCTGGGCTTGAGGAACTGGCGGATGGCCTGGACCTTGTCCAGTAGGGGAACTGCGCCATGTCGGTTGACTCTGTGGCCCAAGAAGTCGATCTCCGTCAGCCTGAACTGGCACTTTGCCGAATTGATTGCCAGTTCGTGGTTGCTCAGGCGTTGGCAGAGCTGGCGCAAATGTGCCACGTACTCTTGGTGCGAACTGCTGGCCACCAGGATATGGTCCAAGTAAATGAAAACGAAATCCAGGCCGTGTCCCACCGAGTCCATGAGCCTTTGGAAAGTTTGGGCTGCATTCTTGAGACCGAAAGGCATCCTCAGGAATTCGAACAAGCCGAACAGGGTGATGAGGGCTGTCTTGGGCACGTCGTCGGGGTGCACTGGGATCTGATGGTATCCCCTGACCAGGTCGATTTTCGAGAAGACGGTCACTCCGTGCAGGTTCGCCGTGAAGTCCTGGATGTGGGATAATGGGTATGTGTCAGTGGTTGTGGCATCGTTGAGCCTTCTGTAGTCTCCGCAGGGCCTCTATCCTCCAGCGAACTTGGGCACCATGTGCAGCGGAGATGCCTACGGGCTGTCTGAGCGGCATACAATTCCCATCTCTTCCATCTTACGGGACTCCTCCTTGGCGAGGTGGAGCTTGTCGGGTGGGAGCCTGCGAGCCCGAGCATGCAGCAGCGGTCCTTGCGTGGGGATGTGGTGCTGCACACCGTGCTTGGGGTCGGCCGTGGAGAACTGCAGGGTGACTATGGAGGGGAATTCCGCCAACACCCTGGTGAATTCATTACCCGAGAGGGTCATGGAATCCAGGTGGAGGACCGGTAGCTTGGCTTCTCCGAGCTGGAAAGTCTGGAACATCTCGGCATGGACCAAACGCCGGTCTTTTAGGTCGACCAGGAGGCAGTTGGCTCATAGGAAATCTGCCCCTAGTAGTGGCTGTGACACCGCAGCCAACGTGAAAGTCCAAGTGAAACGGCTGGACCCGAAATGCAGTGAGATAGTTCATGGGCTGTATGTCCGAATACTGGTGCCATTTGCAGCGGTGAGTTCAGGGCCTGGGACCGTGTTACGAGTGTCCATGTTTGAGGGGGGGAGTACGCTGACTTCGGCCCCGGTATCTACCAGGAAGCGCTGCCCAGAGTGCCTCGGTGGCCAGCCGTCGTAGCCATTAGCGACGGCTGGCCCTGGCATTTGCTGGAAAAGCATATGGTGGACGGCAGCGGCGCGCACCTGAGCCCCAACTTTGGTGATAGGAACACCATTGTTCCGAACTTTCGTCCTTTTCCCCCATGGGTCTCAACGGCTTCGGTTGCAGTGCCTGGGCTTTGGGGCACGCGATCGTGGCTGGGCCAGTGGAAGCTGCTCTACGTTGCTTGCTCTGCCAAAGGACATCTGCTTTAGCCGCGACCTCGAATGGGTCGCTGAAATCCTCACTCGCAAGGAGGAGGCGAATGTCCTCTGGCATTTGTTCGAGGAACAACTCTTCAAATAAAAGGCACGGCTCATGGCCGTCCATGAGCGCCAGCATATCATTCATGAGCTCAGATGGCGCGGATCAGGAGCGCCTTAAGCTTAGTGTACCTGTCCTCCATTGGTGGCTGGCATTGGAAGTCGATGATCCGGCCTGCCGTCTCCTGGTCGAGCGTGCTGACCACGTAGTAGTACCGTGTGGTGTGGGCTGTAATGTCTCTGATATTGAACTGGGCCTCAGCCTGCTCGAACCAGACGTGGGGCTGAGTGGCCCAGAAAGTCAGGAGCTTTAGAGAGACCGCGCTGTGCGAGTTGCTCGAACTCATGGCTGGGCGCTGAGTTGCCGGCTTCAGATGCCGTCTGGAACATTGGGGTCACCAATGTAGTCGCACACAAACGCACTACTAAAGAAACACACGGAGGCAGAGAGAGCTGAACTCAGAATGTCTTTACTGATTCAAAAACGTGCGCTTAAATCTCCCCTCCCATGGGCCCTTGCGACCCGCGGGGCAGACGTGACGTCAGACTGTCCCCGGAAGGTCCGCCCTGAGTGGATAGTTCCAAACGCGCTACCGCGTGTCTACCCGCGGCTCCCCGATGGCGATTTGAGTCCCGCGTGTGCGGGCCATCACAAAGAGAAAATTGATTTTTTGTGATGAATCCTAATAAAAGATGTGGCCTTTAAGTTTGGTGAAAATGAACTGCTAATGAAGCCACTTCAAAATCAAGCAACAAGTGATGTACTGTTGAATCACAAAAATCAGACACAATGAAAGAGAGTAAGCAGAACTGTTTTCCCAAAATAATTCAGACACTCCAGTTTTTCTTGTCACAATCATCAATGACAACTTTTTAATTCCATATTTTGTTATCAGTTTAAATCCCCCAGCTCACATCTCCAGATCTTTAGTCTGGGCCCCTAGGTTACAAATCCAGTGATTACTGTATGATTTCAAGGGCCCAAGGCTGAAAGCCCATTGGATTTGCATACTGGCACCTTCTGTACTCTTTTACTTTTTCACAGTAAATCTTTGTCAACATGCTGCAGATTTCCATGATATTTACAGTCAAAGAAGGTATATTCTGGTATTAAGACCTTCATTTACAGATTAAAGGTGTACAGTTGTTTTATAAACTACAGCTTCATCTTATTGACTTGAGAAGACAAAAGGAATGGTGGATAATATTCCCACACTTTCAACATGCATTATAATTTTAACATTGAATGAACAGCAGATATACTGACACAGAGACTGCTTGGACCACCCATTATCACTGAGGCATCTTGTTCAGATGTGACAATATAGATCAAACAACCTCACAAACATCTGATAATTTACATCTTAATTGGGAGAGCTCCTATGGATCAGTCAAGCACAATCTGATCTGATTATACTTTACAGCTAGCATCCCAAACTTCTCCATCACAGTCTACAGGTATGTCCAGATTCACCAAATGTGACAGCACAGTGGTTTAAATTGGAGTCCTCAAATTGATTCCACACCCTGTGAAGACTCGTGACATAAGACCGTAAGACAAAGGAGCAGAATTGGGCCATTTGGCCCACCATTCCGTCATGACTGATCCATTTTTCATCTCAGCCCCAACCTCCTGCCTTCTCCCCATATCCCTTCATGCCCTGACCAAGCAAAAATTATCAACCTCTGCCTTGAATATATCCAATCAGTTGTTGTCCACAGCTGTGTCCTCTGTTCTTAAACTCTTCCACCATAGGAAACATCCTCTCCAAATCCACTCTATTAAGGCCTTTCAATATTCGATAGGTTTCAATGAGGTCACCCCTCATTCTTCTGAATTCCAGTGAATACAGGCCCAGAGCCAAAAAAACGTTCTTTATATGACAAAGCTATTCAATCCTGAAATCATTTCTGTGAACTTCCTTTGAACCCTCTGCAGTATCAGCACATCCTTTCTAAGGGGCCCAGAACTGCTCACAATACTCCAAGTGAGGCCTCACCAGTGCTTTATAAAGCTTCAACATTACATCCTTGCTTTTATATTCTAGGGTACCCATGTGTAAGAAATCCCCTCTTATCTATCATCCTCCCTCAGCAAATAATTAACAATGAGCAACAATTGGAAGAAACAGTGAAAGCAGCGAGGGTACAAGAAGTTTTCTCGCTGGGGCTATCACTGATCTACTGTTGGATGAGAGCTGAAGAGCAAAGCTGACAGGTTACATTTGTGGCAAGAGTACAAATGAAGTGGAGGGGAAAAATCTATTCTGACCTTTTCTTCACTGATCTATTTTAGCACTGATAGAAGTGCTAATCCTTGTGGATTGTGATATGTGACAACACAATCATGCTAAACGGGATTGACTCAGAACAAAGCTGGCAGTTCAGAAGTAGGCATCATCAAGTCGGATCATCAGCAGCAGGAATGTGCAATCCACAACCTCGTAGCCCAGCATGGCCCTCATTCTCCCATTACTAACAACGAGGAATGCCGAGTGCACTCTGGGATCAGTACCAGCTGAGCAGAGAAAATGAGCTGCCTGTTGGTGAATCTACACATGGCATGAACAAGACACAGCTGAGTAATTCCTCAATTCACCGTGGCTGTACACTTACGCCATATCTAGCCATGAATGGTGATAGACAATTAGATAATGAGGGAGGACATTCCAAAAGTATCTATCCTCAGCAAAGACAAGTGAGCATTAAAGGTCCATTACAGCTTCATAGAAGCCAGAATTCAGAAATTCAAATCACTTTGTGATATCAGGAAATGAAATATTGGATGCAGCAAAGACAAGCTCCAGAATTAGCCGCCTTAACTCAAACCAAGCTGGTTTAATGCAGTTACAACACTGGCTCCTACCAACATTGTTGTAATTACCCAGGCATAGAAGAAAAAAAACACAGAACAAATCCAGTCCAGCTAATTACAAACCACAAATTAACTCCCAGTCAACAGAGAAAGTATTGGAAGGTGGCAACATCTTATCCCCTTGTCTTACATTACCTCCTCAAACCCACTGTGGGTTATACCAGATCCACTCTACTCTGGGGCTCACTACAGCCTTAGTTCACATAACTATATTGCGAAATGCAAGTGATTGCCTTTGACATAATTGTAGCATCTATGTGTGGTATTAAAGAGACCCAGAAGAAACTAAAGTCAATGGATATCAAAGAGAAAGCACTCCAATAATTAGAAAAAGGAGGAATGGTTTCAATCATCCCAGCACTAGGACATCACAGCAGAAGTTTCTTTGGGCATTGGGTTTGGCCCAATGATCCTCAACTGTTTTTCTAATGACTTTCTTTCCATTACCAGAAGTAGCATTGTGGAACCATTAGCAAATATTGTTCAATCCCATTCACAACTCACTTGTAACAAGTCCTAGATAACATTCAGGCATGGATGGATAACACTCACACCTCAAGGTGACGGGATATCATCTCCAACTCCTGATATTCAGTGCCAGTATCATCACCGAGGCCCGCTGTCAACATTTTGCTTGTTACTCTTAATGAGACTATCTGTATAATACTGTATCTATAACTGCTGATGATTTGCTCAACACCCCAAAGCCCTTTCACTATCTACAAGGCACATAGCTGGAGTATGATGGAATACTCTTCACTTCCCTGGATGAGCGCAAGACTCAAGAAATTTGATACCATCAACATCAAAGTAGCCTGCTTGATTGGCATTTTCCAGTATAAACATTTAAACCCTTCACCTTCAGGAAGGCATAACCGCATTGTGTGCTACCTGCAAAATGCATTGAGGTTCCTTGGCCCAAAACTCTTAATCCCGTGACCTCTCGTACCATGGAGAACCTGCCTGAGGTTTCCACTGCAAATTGCAGAGCATACTAAACTGCAAATCTGTTGCTGCTCCTTCAGCGCTTGAGTCTAAATTCTTAAACTTAGTTCCCAACATTTTGAGAGTTCCTTAATCAGAAGCACTACACTAGTTCAGGAGTTTGGCTTACCTTAACAAGTTAGTAACTGACAGTAATTACTGTACTGCTCTCACCATTGACACAACATTTTGAAAAAAGGAACTATTATAAATAAAGCAAGTCTTCAGTCTTCAATGTATATCAGAATTCTCTGTCATACAAAGCGAGATAATGATGATTCAGTCACTCAAGGAAAGCTGATAAAATTTAACATAGAATGTAGAACAGTACAGCACAGGAACAGACCCTTTGGCCCGCAATGTTGCACCAAACCAGCTAAAAAGCAAATCACAAACACCCAATACTAATACCACCACCATGTCCATATCCCTCTATCTTCCTTACATCCATGCACCTCTCTAAACATCTCTTAAAAGCCTCTAATGTGCTTGCCTCTACCACCATACCAGGCATTCTCCACTCAAGTAAAAGAACTTACCCCTCACATCCCCCTTGAACCTAACCCCTCTCACCTTCAATGCACGCCCTCTGGTATTAGACATTTCAACCTGGGAAACAGATACTCTCTGTCCACTCTATCTATGCCTCTCATTTTCACACAATAATTTCTCTTTATTTTCCAGAATGAGGTACTTATTGGTTTTTATCCTACTTACCAAAAAAATAAACAATATATAAAGGATTGAAATGGTTTTCAGTCTATTAAAATAAGAAACAAAAGTTAAAGCAAATACATAGGCTCGTTACGGTCTGAGAAGTTCAATGTATAATCCTTATTCCTAATGAGGTCCGATGAAAAGTGATAGAACATATTATCCCTGAGAAATTGTTGAACCAGTTTCTTCATGTTTACATTTCAATTCAGGCAAGTGTATTTACTTGTGAACTTGAAAATTAGTCGAGGATTGTCCACACTGAAAACACATTAGTTTTTCACTTGTACTGATGTGAAGTCATTGAATTCTTCCTGCACAGGAACTGGAGATTTTGTGTAGTTTCTGTATCCAAAACAGCATTGGAAACCTGTAAAATTTCACATTTATTACAAGATGGAATTTTCAATTTACTACCAATAATATTTTCACCAAATAGAACTTTGTGCTCATCCTAGTTACCACTCTAAATTATGATTAAAACTGTGATTGGCAGGAGCAGAACAATACTACGGGAGAAGTAGATTTCAATGCAGATCCTAACTTTGAAAAAGTAATTAGAACAATGAAATTAGTTGCGCTAGTAAACATCCAATTATCATAGACTCAAAAAATAAGCTTTAATTTCCTCCTGTAGCCAATGAACATCTTTAATTACAACCCAGATCTTCTCCCACTTTCTTCACTTGGTTCAGTTTCTTATTTCATTTACATTTATGAATCTAAAAGCCATGTGGCATTGAGAATAAATGATTCTTTCAAAGCCTTTGTTCTCACCTTGATTTTGCTCCTTACAGGGCATAAACCGCATGAGCACCAAACTGACTAACAGCACCACTGCCACCACGATGACGCATGTGAAAAATAAGTTGTCTTTCATTGAAAATAAAGAGAAAAATGCAACATGACGTTAAAAGATGGTGTTTGATTTCAACACTTCAAAACATTCATTGTTAATGCCACTGAGGCAATAAACATTGAAATTTTGCTTACCACAAGGAGTTGAAGCATCATAGCACAGAAAAAGGCTCTATACCCATACCATTTTTTTGCCCTTCCAGACTAATCTCATTTGTTTGAATTACATCCGTATACTTCTATGCGTTGCCTGCCCCCTGTCGTAAAAGTAATGATGGTATCTGACTCGGTGGTGTAGCGGCTAGCATAACCCTATTACGGTGCTAGTGATTCAGGGTTAACTCCACTGCTGTGTGTAAGGAGTCTGTACATTCTCCCCATGACCACGTGGGTTTCACCCACATTCTGAAGGCCTACACTTTAGTATGTTAATTGGTCACTTTGGTGTACTTGGGCAGTGCAGATCTTTGGACCAGAAGGTCTTTTACCATACTGTATTTTGTATTTCTAAATAAAGAAATAAATGAATAAAATATGCTGCCAGCAAGTTCCAGACACCACTCTCTTCAAATCTATGTTAAAAAAAAAATTCTCCTCAAATCCATTTTAAAGCTCCTTCCTCTCAGCATGAACTTATGCTCCCTTGTTTATGTTATCCTATCATGGGGAAAAAAATACTGCAAATCTACCCTTTCAATGTGTCATGTAACTTTATTTACCTCCATCAGACTATCTCAGCCTACTTTGTTCCAGGGAAAAAATATCCCAACCTATCTCATAGTCAGTCATACTTTATTGATCCCGGGGGAAATTGGTTTTCGTTACAGTTGCACCATAAATAATTAAATAGTAATAAAACTATAAGTAATTAAATAGTAATATGTAAATTATGCCAGGAAATAAGTCCAGGACCAGCCTATTGGCTCAGGGTGTCTGACCCTCCAAGGGAGGAGTTGTAAAGTTTGATGGCCACAGGCAGGAATGACTTCCTATGATGCTCTGTGTTGCATCTCTCCCAGTTACTGAAGACCTCCAAGCCAGGGAGCGTCTTGGCCAATCTCCTCTGCACCCTCTCCATTGCAATCACATCCTTCCTCGAGAGCGGCCATCAGAACTGCATCCCATACTCCAAGACCAGTTTAACCGATGTTTTGTAAATTTGCAACATAATGTCCCGACTTTTATATTCTGTGCCCTACAGCACTCCATAAACCTCCTTCACCACCCTATACAATGCTTTCAGGAATCTATGAACTTGAAGGCCAAGAACCCTGCGCTCATCAAGATTCCTGAGTGCTCTACCATTTGCACTCTATGTTCTACCCCTACCTGATTTCCCCAAAAAGTGCACCTCACACTTGTCTGGATTAAATTCCTCATGCCAGTGCTCCACCCAGCTCCCCGTGTGATTTATATTCTGCTGTGGCCTTTGGCAATAATCTTATTTTCCATAACACCACCAACTATTGTCGTACCAACATACTCCCTACATTTTTGGCTAAGTTGTTAATATGTATCACAAATGGTATGGGTCGCAGATACTGAACCTGTGGTCACATTAAAAGGCCTAGGTAATTGCAGAATAGTAGAATTTATATGTCAAAGGAGGAGCAATCACCCTAGTGCATCCGTACCTTTCAAAACAGAGTGTTACCTGAATTAATCCCACCTCCCAGCTCTTTCCCACATTTTACTCCATGCTTCAATACCTTCGGTTCTTTGTGACATGGTTAAAAAAACATAATGGGAAATAGTGTTTAAGAACAAGTTATTAAATCTTACCTGATATTGTTCCTGAATCAGCTGCTGTCGTTACTGAAACAACTGTTGTCATTTTTAGCAGCGTCGTACTGTATGTGGTCTCAGGGGTAGAGAGCCTGTCTTTGCTGGTGGTGGTTGGATTAGACTCAAATGAACCACATACCGAATCCTTTGTTGCTGATCCACGCTGAAACGTCTCATTGCACCTGCACAGGAGCAGAAGTGCATCTAGTGTGTGCGTAAGCATGGCTGATCGATGAGATTTGATGCTGTGTGCTCCCGATGTATAATGCATTTTAAAAATGTTACTTCAAAAGCTTCAGAGTTTTATTTATTATCAAGGTATGTATGCAGTATACAACTCTGAGATTTGTCTTCTCCAGATAGCCATGAAACAAAGAAAACCATGGAAGTCATTCAAAGAAAAATATCAAATACCCCACCCGCACTCAAAAAAAAACTTACAAATTGTGCCAAGTTAAATTGTGTAAAAGCAACAAGATCTATGATAAACATTGTATCTGTGAAGACAGTGATAAAGGGTTAATCATGTCACTGCAACCTGTGACTAAAGGTACAAAACTATAAACACATCAAAATAACATAAGGTCAAAGTGCACACGCTGTCACTGACCAGTTACTGAGAAGAGGCTTTTCTATCATAGAACCAAACAGGAATGTCATATTAGACATGTTGAGAGCTGCCATTTCTACTCAGTTCTATCAAATATAAGAAGTGAGAAAATCAACTTAAAAACCTAACACTTTCCAAAATGATACATTAACTTTTAATTGAGAGCAGAGCACTCAATTAAACTCAGTAAGAATTTGAGCACTTCTGTATTATAAAGACTAGGGTGGAGAGTGGTAAACTGACTTTTCACTCCTCTGTAATGAGAGAATACTCAGAGAATTTTCATCATCTTCACATGCAAACTTTCAACTGGCCTGATACCAAGTATATCTAAGACAACAGTGCCACAACTACAGATGGGTTCTGGATATATGTATTTCTTAGCAGTGGGGAGGGGGGTGTGGTGGTGGATTGAGCTTCCACAGGAATATGTCCAAAGAGCAGAGCACTCAATTCAAGCAATTGGCACTCAGAGATGGGACAGTGGTTCAGCTTTCCTGATGACAACTCGATGAGGACCTGTCCAAAGCTTGGCTTAAAATCTGCTTGACCAACAGAAGGAAGTATATGCAGACCAAAGGCAGACAGAATAAACAGGCCAAAATCCTGTAAAATAGTGGCCTCCCATTATCTTCACTATTAAAGGTGGGCTGTAAAATCTCCGGCATATATTACATCTACTTCAAGGATTGTAGCTTGTATCTGTGTATATATTGTAAGGAGGAGAAATTCACCACTACCAGAGAAGTTGGATGAGTCCAGCTCAAACTAGCCTCAAGAACCTCAGCACCATTCAGAACAAAGCATTAGGCACATACTATAGAAATGGTGCATATTTCTCTCAATAGATTATATTACACTATAAAACATTCTATAAATAAAAAAAACAGAAACTGCAAACATCTGGTACCACAGCGAGTGGATAAAGAGGAGATGCTACAAGTTCACTCAGTGACAATACTAAAACACAAAAGATTATGTAGCTGCTGGAAATACAGAGTAAAACAAATGTATCCTTTCCATAGTTGCTGCTTGACTTGCTGAGTTCCCCAACATTTTGTTTGTGTTATTGGGTGACAATGTTGGTCCTTTAACATCCAAGTGTACCTGTTACATTGGCTTTCTCTTCAAAAGGGTACTTATTCACAGGATCTAGTTTCTGCACTGAGCAAGAGGAAAGTGCGACCCTGCATCTGTATGAAAGGACATACAACACACACAAAGTGCTGGAGGAACTCAGCAGGCCAGGCAGCATCTATGGAAAAAAGTACAGTCGACGTTTTGGCCGGAACCCTTTGCCAGGACTGGAGAGAAACAGCTGAGGAGTAGATTTAAAAGGTGTGGGGAGGGGAGAGAGAAACACCAGGTGGTAGGTGAAACTTGGAGGGGGAGGGATGAAGTAAGGAGCTGTGAAGTTCATAGGTGAAAGAGACAAAAGGCCATGGAAGAAAGAAAAAGTGGGGAGGGGCACCGGAGGGAGGCGATAAGCAGGCAAGGAGATAAGGTGAGGGAGGGAAAAGAGGATCGGAAATGGTGAAGGGGGAACATTACCAGAAGTTTGAGAAATCAATGTTCATGCCATCAGGTTGGAGGCTACACAAAGGGAATATAAGGTGCTGTTCCTCCAACCTATGTGTGGCCTTATCAGGACAGTGGAGGAGGCCTGCTGAGTTCCTCCAGCATTTTGTGTGTGTTGCTCAAATTTCCAGCATCTGCAGACTTTATCTTGTTTGTGAAGGACACACCATTGTATCAGACCATTTAATTCTAGTATTAGACTGTTTATTTATTATTTTCTTTGAGTTTAACAATTAATTATGTTTGTATTTTATATCATAACTTGTATACAACTGATTGCTTACAATGATTCCTAGTGGCTATAGTGTGCAAACAACAGGAATTCTACAGATGCTGGAAATTCAAGCAACACACATCAAAGTTGCTGGTGAACGCAGCAGGCCAGGCAGCATCTCTAGGAAGAGGTGCAGTCGACGTTTCAGGCCGAGACCCTTCGTCAGGACTAACTGAAGGAAGAGTGAGTAAGGGATTTGAAAGTTGGAGGGGGAGGGGGAGATCACTTCCTTCAGTTAGTCCAGACGAAGGGTCTCGGCCTGAAGTGTCGACTGCACCTCTTCCTAGAGATGCTGCCTGGCCTGCTGCGTTCACCAGCAACTTTGATGTGTGTGGCTATAGTGTGCATATAACAATTTAATTTGCCTGTAGTGGCTATACAAAGTACAACTCTGGATGCTTCTTTGTTCTGCATTGAGTGAATAAGTGTTTTCTCATTGGTTAATTTTGATCTATAGATTGGAAAGGACTTTTCCCTTATCTCAGTAGTATAAAATAGCTGTTCTACTTATTTAAGCAACATGCACAAAATGCTGGAGGAACTCAGCAGAACAGGCAGCATCTATGGAAACGAGCGCAGACGTTTCGAGCCGAGACCCTTCACCGGGACTGAGTAAAAAAGATGAGGAGTCAGAGTTAGAAAATGGTGGGGGGGAGGGGGAGGAAGAACCTGAAGGTAACGGGTGAAACTGGGAAGAGGGGGAGGGTTGAAGTAAAGTTCTGGGAAGTTGATTAGTGAGAGATACAGGGCTGGAGAAAGAGGAATTTGATAGGAGAGGACAGGCCATGGAAGAAGGAAAATGGGGAGGAGCACCAGAGAGAGGTGACAGGCAGGTAAGGAGATAAGGTGAGAGAGTGGAATGGGGAATGGTGAAGGAGGGGAGGGGGCCTTTACCAGAAGTTCAAGAAATTGATGCTCATGCCATCAGGTTGGAGTCTACCCAGATGGAACATAAGGTGTTGCTCCTCCCGGTGTGGCCTCTTGTATCTCGGGGAGACTCGACGCAGACTGGGAGACCGCTTTGTTGAGCAGCCACGGTTTGACCGCCAGAAAAAGCAGGATCTCCCAGTGGCCACCCAGTTTAATTCCACTTCCCATTCTGATACATCAGTCTATGGCCTCCTCTACTGTCACCTTATCTCCTTATCTGCCTGTCACCTCCTTCTGTTGCTCCTGTCCCTTTTTCCTTCTTCCTTGGCCTTCTGTCCTCTCCTATCAGACTCCCTCTTTCTCCGACCCTGTATCTCTTTCACCAATCAACTCCCCAGCTCTTTACCTCAACCCTGCCCCCCCCCCCGCCATTTCACCTCTCACCTTGTGGTTCTTCCTCCCCACCCCCACTTTCTTACTCTGACTCATCTTTATTTCCAGTCCTGATGAAGGGTCTTGGCTCGAAACATTAACTGTACTCTTTCCCACAGATGCTGCCTGGCCTGCTGAGTTCCTCCAGCATTTTCTGTGTTGCTTGGATTTCCAGCATCTGCAGATATTCTCTTTCCTTTTCCTGTCACTGTCCGTTTAGGTTTTTTTTCCTGTTCTTTCAATTCTTAATAAAACAATCTTGAAGCAACAAGTTTTGTGCCTCGTTCCTGACTTCTAAAAAAAAACTTTGGATTAAAACACCAAGATCCATCAACACTGCAGGGAATTGAATATAAACCCATTCCAAGTTACAAGTTACAGCTACCTTGTCCAAGGTTTGCATGATTTGGTTCCTCTTTGATCTGCATAAAATCCTTCTGGACATGGTTCACAGGTATAGATGTTGCCTACAAATCGAACAGTATAAATAAAACTAGTCAGTTAACTGAAGATACCATGGTAACTGTAAACAGATAATTTTATAGCCACTAGTAAGCAAGTCTACTCTCATCAAGAATCTGCAAAGAACTTTTGATTTTGAACAACTACATATGTTAAATCTTTACCTACTGCTTGGGGATCTTACTTACATGGAAGCATCACCACAAAACCGGTTGTAAAGTGGTTGGCTTACATCTCACACAAGGGAACAAGGTTGTAATTTTTTGTGCAACACACATCAAAGTTGCTGGTGAACACAGCAGGCCCAGCAGCATCTATAGGAAGAGGTACAGTCGAAGTTTTGGTCCAAGACCCTTCATCAGGACTAACTGAAGAAAGAGCTAGTAAGAGATTTGAAAGTGGGAGAGGGAAGGGGAGATCCAAAATGATAGGAGAAGACAGGAGGGGGAGAGATGGAGCCAAGAGCTGAACAGTGGATTGGCAAAAGGGATATGAGAGGATCATGGGACAGGAGGCCCAGGGAGAAAGAAAGGGGGGGGTATAGTGAGAGGGACAGAGGGAGAAAAAGGAGAGAGAGAAAAAGAATGTGTGTATATAAATAAATAATGGATGGGGTACGAGGGGGAAGTGGGGCATTATCGGGAGTTTGAGAAGTCAGTGTTCATGCCATGAGGTTGGAGGCTACCCAGACGGAATATAAGGTGTTGTTCCTCCAACCTGAGTGTGGCTTCATCTTTACAGTAGAGGAGGCCGTGGATAGACATGTCAGAATGGGAATGGGATGTGGAATTAAAATGTGTGCTTTCTCTGGTAGACAGAGCGTAGGTGTTCAGCAAAACGGTCTCCCAGTCTGCGTCAGGTCTGGCCAATATATAGAAGGCCACATCGGGAGCACCGGACGCAGTATATCACCCCAGCCGACTCACAGGTGAAGTGTCACCTCACCTGGAAGGGCTGTCTGGGGCCCTGAATGGTGGTAAGGGAGGAAGTGTAAGGGCATATGTAGCATTTGTTCCGTTTACAAGGATAAGTGCCAGGATGGAATTTTTTGAGGTCTTATCTCAGTCCAAGGACAATGCACACAGCAAGACCCAGATAACATTCAGGCATGGGCCACTAAGTGGCAAGTAACCTTTGTGTCTCAGATTGTGACCTTCTTCAAAAAGAAAATGTCTAACAATGGAGTTCCCTCCCATCAACATCCATTTGACCAACCAGGCCAGCCACAACAGAAAATCAAAGTAACACACACAAAATGATGGAGGAACTCAGCAGCGTCTATGGAGAAGAATGAAGAGTCAATGTTCTGGGCTGAGACCCTTTATCAGGACTGGAAAGGAAGGGGGAAGAGGACAGAATATGAAGTCGGGTGGAGGAGAAAGAGTACAAGCCGGAAGGTGATTGGTGAAGCTGGGTGAGGGGAAAGATATATGGCAGGCGGAGAGCAGGTGAAGTGAGAAGCTGGGAGGTGATAGGTGGAAGAAGTAGTAAAGGACTGAAGAAAAAGGAATCTGATAGGAGGGAGAATGGACAATGGGAGAAAGGGAAGGAGGAAGGAGAAGGTGAGGAGAAGAAAAGGGGTAAGAGGGGAGCCAGAATTGGGAATGGAAAAACAGGGAAGAGAATGGCAGGAGAAATTACTAGAAATTAGAGAAGTTAATGTTCATACCATCGGGTTGGAGGCTACCCAGACAGAATATGAGGTGTTGCTCCTCCAACCTGAGAGTGGCCTCATCGTGGCAGTAGAGGAGGCTATGGATTGACATGTAAGAATGGGAATAGTGGAATTAAAATTGTTTTCCAGTGGGAAATCCTGCCTGTTGCAGATGAAAAAGCACTCCCCCAATCTACATCGGGTCTCACTGATATAGAAGATGCCTTACTGTAAATACTGGATACAGGAGATAATTTTGACAGACCCACAGGTGAAGTGCTGGTTATCAAAAGATATGCCACTTACTTCTTGATACAATAAGACTTTTCCACCATCTCAAGAATGTGGTATAACACTCATTTGCTGGATGAATGTAGCTCCAATAAATCTGAAGTAAGTCAACTTCATCCAGGACATTGCAGCCTCTTTGACCAGCAAACCGTTGATTATGCTAACAATTCATTCCTACCATCACCAGGACACAGTGACTGCAGTATTTACCATCTACAAAAAAGCACTTCCCAAAAAGCATGACCTCTACTGCCCAGAAGGGTAAAGAAGGCAGCCACAAGGAGGTTCTGCCTCCAAGTTGTGCTCTGTCTTGAGTTGGAAATATATCTCTGAGACCAAATCCTGAAGCTACGGTTGAGCCACACCACAGGAGTATCTTCACCACCAGGTTTCCAGTGATTCAGGATGTTGGCTCACCGCTACCTTTGCAAGAGCAATTAGACTAATGAGGGATGGGCAGCAACTGCTGCTGTTGTCAGTGGTTCCCAGATCAAACAAAGGAAATTCACTGTAATGTTATTTTGAACTGTTTGTTGAAATGGGCCAAGCGGGACTAGCATCTTGGTTGGAATAAACAAGCTGGGCTGATGGGCCTGTTTTCATGCAGTATTACACTATGGCTCCATGAATGTTTATAGTTTTGTACCTGATTTTAATTGCTCTCCTTTGTCACATATTTTGAAGCATTTTCCATTCCCATCTGAAGAGTAACCTGGCCGACAGGTGCATTTGGTATTGGCTTTTTTGTTGCATTCCTTTGCAATTTGAAAACCATTTTCTGGATTGGAAACAGGAAGCATTTCATAAAATAATCTGTTATTACAAAGGTTTTTAAATAATAATTGGAAACACACTCTTATTGGCAGTCAACAACCTTCTGTAAAGAGAGACATCACATTTGTAATTCCTTCCAGGTGAGGGATTTTTGAGGACATCTCTGGAAATAAGAAGTAATCTTATGGGATTCCACTCTGAATGCTAATAAGTGGGAACTTGAAATGAGTTTCCAATTACCTTAGTTAATAAGCTTAAAAGCAAAAAGCAGACTGGTCATTTGAAATTGAAATAGTGAAGACATGAGAGTTAACATTAATTTCCACTTCTGGCAACACGCCTAATTCTGTTACTTTCTCCTCTGGCGTCCTTTTTCCTTAATAAAATTTTTGTTACTGCCATTAAATCAAAGATGCTCCCCCACCACTCAGCCAGCCTTACCTTGTGATCTTTATCTGAAGTGATTCAAACATCAGAGGTGCAGAGGGACTTAGGAGTCCTCATGCAAGACTCCCAGAAGGTTAATTTACAGGTTGAGTCCATGGTAGAGAAGGCAGATGCAATGTTGGCATTTATTTTAAGGGGAATAGAATATAAAAGCAAGGAGATAATGCTGAGCCTTTATAAGACAATAGTTAGGCTACACTTCGAGTATTGTCAACAGTTTTGGGCCCCGTATCTCAGAAAGGATTTGTTGTCATTGGAGAGAGTCCAGAGGAGGTTCATGAGGATGATTCCGGGAATGAAGGGGTTAAGATATGAGGAGCATTTGGCAGCTTTGTGCCTATACTCATTGGAATTTAGAAGAATGCGGGGGGATCTACCTGAAACCTACTGAACGTTGAAAGGACTAGATAGGGTGGATGTGGAGAGGATGTTTCTTATGGTGGGGGTATCCAGAACTAGAAGGCACGTCCTCAAAATTGAGGAGTGACCCTTTGGAACAGAGGTAAGAAGGAATTTTCTTAGCCAGAGAGTAGGGAATCTGTGGAGTGCTCTGCCACCGACTGCAGTGGAGGCCAAGTCCGTGGGTATATTTAAGGCAGAAGTTGATGGTTTCCTGATCAGTCAGGGCATCAAAGGATGTGGTGAGAGGGCAGGTGTATGGGATTGAGTGGGATCCAGGAACAGCGATGATGGAATGGCAGAGCAGACTCGATGGGCTGAATGGCCTAATTCTGCTCCTATGTCTTATGGTCTAAGTAGACATGTCTATGACCAAGTAAATGACTGGAAAATATAATGTCAGAATATTAAATATTTAAAAAAAAACAAATGCAGATACTGGAATTGGGCATCACAGTGACAACGCTTTACAGTACAGACGACCCAAGTTCATTTCCTGCTGCTGCATGTAAGGAATTTGCACGTTCTCCCCATGACCACACAAGTTTCCTTGGGGTGTTCTGGTTTCCTCCCACAGTCTCGAGACAGTTTTTAGGTGAATTGGTCATTGTAAATTGTCCTGTGATTAGGCTAGGGTTAAATCGGGGCATTGCTGGACAGTGCAGTTCGAAGGGCCGGGGAGGGCCAATTCTGCACTGTATCCCAATAAATAAATAACTAAATATATTTTTAAAAACCTAAGAAAAGGAAGAAGCCTAAGAATCTAAGATGCCGAAAAGAAAGAACATGAAAGAAGAGAGGGCCCATGGAATTAGAGTGGATGAGCTAAAATGAAGAGTGGGATCTAGTTTGATGCAAGAATCATGCCCTGTCAACATTGGAAAGTCACTGTGTGGGCAATTTCATGTGATTAAATAAAAAAGTCAATAATTGAGTAATTGTGCTGCATAATCCAATTTCATTAGAAGGTAAAGTGAAAATTACCATTGCATTCTAAAGCCCATTCAGAAAAACAAAACATAAACTACATTTTTTTCAACAAGCTATTTGCAATTTAATCACAGATGCATATCCCCTCTCATTTTAGGCATATTTCTTCCTTATGCAAATAGCTTGTCTCCTCAAAAACCCCAGACCCTGCACGTCACATTACCTGGGAACCCCAAAAGTTCTGACTCGTAGCTTACTGATGAAATCGAGAAGAGACTGAAGCAGACAGGAAGCATTCTTTAAAAAAAAGTTTGTCATATCAGCAAGATTTCTGCTGCCTTGGGTGGTTTCTGCACGTAGCACTGGGTGGGTTTCAATCACTGTGCAGATGACAGGGAAGAGGGTTGGAAAGGATCTTAGAATAATTTTCTAAATCTCCAACCACAAATTCAAGAGCTGTGCCCTAACACATCAAGGTTAACTGGGTGACAACTTCAGCAGCCTTGGCTGTACTAGGAATTCCCAGTCCACAGCCCGCAGGCTTCCTTGGTTTTTACAGGAGCTTTCACCTCTGGATAAATGTCATACCAGAAAGTCAAGTTAACACAGGACGGCCCAATGATTCAAGGCCGCTGAGAATCTTCGTCCTAACCTAGGATGTACGGGACAGTTTTGCATCTGCACAGAGAGTCGCAGTTGCTTGGAAGGTGAGAGAGGAAGCAGATACTATGGTTGTGTTCCAGAAGCTTCTAGTGTGAGGAGATCCTGGAGTACTCCTACTAGCTGTGCTTTTGAAGAGAGAGAGTTATTTACCACCGAAATGTTGCTTTTGAAAAGAGAGGGAGAGAGAGATGAAGATTACCGGTTAGACTGTCACTTTAAGGCATTGTAAGTAACTTTGGATTTCTACTGAGTTGGGTTTGGAGACAGCACTGAGCAGCTCGTAAATTGCTATGGTGACCGAAGGCAAGTTGTTGATGTTACTTTCAAGGACTTGTTGCCTGCTTGCATTTCCTTTACAGACAAAGGAAGGAAGGACTCTTTGAATGACAGGTGATGCTCAGCAGAGAGAAATAAATAGGAGGTCAGATGATACAGACCTCAGACACATCATCTGGACACTGAATGAGCATTGTTGTGCCTGCAGAGAAAGTGGGTTTTGGAGGATCGATCAGGCGGATCGATCCAAATTGCTATTCCAGTGAAGGAGAAGGGATTGACTGGTGGGGAGTTGTTTATGTGTCCACCCTTGCTGGGGTGATAGCTCCACCACAGGAAAACCAGTCCCCCTGGTTAAGGTCACAGTCGGTGACTTGTGAAGGATTTTGGAGGACGACGGTAACAGCTCACCTGAAGACTCAACTCACTCTCTCTCTCTCTCTCTCCCCATCGCTATTCAACTACATACCACGAACTGAACTGAACTGAACCTTACTCAACATCGTAAGACTGTATCTTTTTACCCCTAGACTTAAAGAAGCTTGGTTTTTCATACATATTTTTCCACACTTACTGATTTACGTACTTATGTATGTAATCATTGCTAACCTGTTTGATTTATCTACATTTATATTACTGTTTTGTGTAGTTACTAATAAATATTAGTAGTTTATAGCAATACTGGACTCCAAAGTGGTTTCTATTTCTGCTGGTTTCTTTATCCCCGTCATGGGGTACGTGACACTAGGTAGGCACGTAAAGTATTCAGGGAACAGAGGAAGACAGATCATGTGCAGGCAGTTAAAATGTATGATAAAGCTCCTCCCTGCACCATTAGGTGCATCAGGTGACAACCTTGCTGTTTCTTTAGCGTTTGTCTTTTTTACAAGCCATTGCTAGCTCAACACTCAAGCCAGCACGGGTGGAACTCGTGCGAGGGGCTGGCCAGATTCGAACCCAAGCAGAACGGACTGATTAAGTTTGGCCTCAAGCTCATTCTGGTTGAAGGGCATGTTTCTGCTACCGCACTGTTCTACTCTTCTAGGTTCTAACCCTCACTACGTCGCACACTATTTCCAATCAATGCCTGTCACTAACGGCAGGTCCCAGTCCCAAGCTGTAGCCCCTGTACCCTATCTACCAACCCTAACCATGATTGTGTGTCAGCCCACTGATTGGCAATGGCAATCTGTGACCAACTAGCACCCAGAATCCTCCATACTAACTACTCTACGATTTCTCCAACTTCTGGCAATTGCCCCCCCCTCACCCCTCTCCTTCACCGTTCCGCATTCCCATTTCCCTCTATCACCTTATCCGCCCATCACCTCCCTCTGGTGCTCCTCTCCCTTCCCTTCCTTTCAAGGTCCTCTGCCCTCACCTATTAGATACCCCCTTCTCCAGCCCTTTATCTCTTTCACCAATCAGCTTCCCAGCTCTTCACTTCACCCCTGCCCCTCTCCTGGTTTCACCTATCACCTGCCACCCTGTACTTCTTCCTCCCCTCCCCCCATCTTCTTACTCTGACTTCTCCTCATTCTTTCCAGTCCCGATGAAGGGTCTCAGCCCGAAACGTCGGCAGTTTACTCTTTTCCATAGATGCTGCCTGGCCTGCTGAGTTCCTCCACTGTTTTGTGTGTGTTACTCTGGGATGTTATCATTTTTGGGGGTGGTGCTTAATTTTTAAGGTATTAGCTTCAAATGTGCACAAAGAAACGGAAAGTCAACATTCACACAAGTTGTGGTAAAATTTCAAGCCCAAGGTAGCCAAAGGAGAGGAACAAAGTCCCATTCCATTATTTGGTATCTGGTTAGTCAAAAAGTAATTATTAAACTCACCTCTAGAACAACTTGTACATGGCGCACAGCGATTGTGTATATTCCAGGTGTCCGTAAAATGCCCACTTTGACAAGTCTCACAATCTGCCGGAGCACCAAAATAACCACACCGACTTCTCATGAACTGTCCTGTTTAAAATAAAGTGCATTTTCTGTCAGAGTATGAAAATTAAAGGTTTGATGTTGAATTGGAAATAAAAAGAACAATAACTGCGCTGGAAATGCTCATCAGAACAAACAGCATCTGTGAAGAAAGAGAAAAGAATTAAAGTTTCTGTACAACAGCCATATACATACATCAGGTGGGGAAAGTTGAAGAGCAGAGCTAAATGAAGTTGAAGATGCTGAGGATGGTGAAGAGGATGGGGGGGTGAAATAAAGGACAAAAGAAAAATGTTTCAATGGAATACCAAAGAAACATCTGGAAAAAGTGATGATGATGTGTGGCAAAACAAGGCAGATCTGAAGGAATAAAAGAGACCAGGTACAAGATTCATAGAGCTAAAAATGGAATGAGACCCAGCGGATAGAAAATTTACCCTTTCGCACCTGCAAGATTCATTATCTCCTGACTCTCTTCATGTCAAAATTTGTTCTTTAAATATATTCAATAACGGAGCTTCCACAGGCCTCTTGGGTGGTGAATTCCAAAAATACCACTACCCCATATTAAGAAATTTCTTCTCCCCTCAGTCCTAGATGGGCAACTTTGAAATTGGAGGAAACATTGTCTTTGAATTTGCTTCGTAATCCCTTAAGAATTTTCATTATTTCTACAACATCAGCCCCTTGTTTCTGTAATCTCTAGAGAATATAGATTAATCCCTTGTCAATCTGGCGAACCCTTCCTCCAACGCAAGTTTACCCTTCCTGAAGTGGGGCTACCAGACCTCAGTATATATTGTAAGTGTGAGCGTATTTGAACCCTATGAAGTCATCTTCACTCTTACATTCAGTTTCTGCTGCAGTAAAGGCTATAAATACTGTGTGGCTTTGTAATTGAATTTCCAGCCAGAAGAAAAGGCATCCACCCCTTCAGTTCTTCATTAACAACATGCATACTGCAATGGGACCCCTCATTGCTCTAAAGCACAGAGAGTACACGTCCATCTTTCACATCATCTTCTTCATAGGACAATCATCTCCTCCCAAGAGTCAATCAGGTGAATCTATGTAGTTAACTTCCTTGCCGACTACATCCTTTCTTTAACTAGAACAAATAATACTGCAGGTATGGTCTCACTAAAGCCCTTTACAATTCTGCCATTACTTTCTTACTTTATTAAAAACCAAGTTCAAAGTAAATTTTATTACCAAAGTACCTGTAACACCCTGGGAAAGGTTTCACTGCTAACGTAATGGCCTATATGTCACCATGTACAACCCTGAGGTTCATTTTCTTGTGGGCATACTCAGCAAATCTATGGAATGGTAACTAGGAGGGGATCAACGGAAGATCAACCAGAGTGCAGAAGACAACAAACTGTGCAAATGCAAGTGTAAATAAATAGCAATAAATAGTGAGAACATGAGATAATGAAATAAAGAGCCCTTAAAGTGAGATCATTGGTTGTAGGAATATTTCAATGATGGGGCAGGTGAGTGTAGTTACCCCTTTTTATTCAAGAGCCTGGTGGTTGAGGGGTAAGAACAGTTCTGATGTAACCTTGATTAGCATGGATGAGCTGAAGGGTCTCTTTTCCTGCTATATATCTCAACTCTTGTTGTACCTACAGGCTATCTTTGTATACTGTTTCTCCTAACATTTACTATTTTCTAAATATTTAAACTTATTGTTCTTATGTTCATCCTACCAAAATTACCTACCTCACTATTCCACCCACCACCTTCATGCTGTTTCATTTAACCCACTTCTTCCTCTTTGCAGACTCTTTGAGTTCTCATGAATCATTTTCCTGCCTAACCACATCATAAGCAAATCAGAGTAGATTATAATTGCCCCCGTCACTAAGTCAATCCTATAGATTTTACATGGCAATATTTTAGATCAATGGATCAGTGGGAATTAATGGGATTAGTGTACACTTAGTGGTTAATTAATTAGGTGCACCTTGTTACATACCTCATGGAAGTCTTGTGATTGTCTTATGACCATGATGTAATTGAGTATCTTATGAGCATGAGGTAATGGTCATGTGATGGTGGGGTGATGTAATTTTCCTACCAGTGTGAGGTCACGTGATGCCATGTTGACTACGGGTATAAAAGGGAGACTCCTGGGGTGACGCAGTTAGTTTTAAGTTTAGTTAGTTATTTCATTTGTCAGATACTCCGTTATGCTGCGTATTCGTCTTGTGATGCAGTTTCATTTTAAAGTGGAGTTCTACTTTCTATTGTAAGTAGTATTGGAGAGTGAAGACCTTACCAAGGTGCAGGAATTCGCCGAGTCGAGTAAAGCTGATATCGTTTGGCGGGTTTTGGAGAGGATCGACCTTTATTGAATCTTCATTTAAGAAAAAGTGACCTGCATCTGAGATATCCTCTGCTAAAGTAGGAAGGATAGTGCAGTGTCGATTCTCCAGAGCAAAAGGTCAGTTCCCTTAAACCGTCTTATTTCTGTTGTCATGAATCCTGCGGACAAGGCAGGTTCCAGCTGAGATCAGCAGTAACGTCACATCTTCCAGGAATTCTTTACTTCAGGAAAGTCTCTCCTAATTGACTGTATAAATCTCTTGGACTTTCAAATTTACCATTCTAAGAACTGTGTTCGAATTTACCCTTTAAGAACTGTTTTCGCATTTACCCTTTTAAGAACTTTTCCAGAGTTGCCGTATAGCAGTTAACTTCCGGTTAAGTTCGGTGTCTAAATACATTTTGCTATTTTTGAGCAGAGTTTAATAAATGTTTGTTTGTTTTTATAAAACCTGACTCAAGTCTATATTCATTGTTGCCGGTCATGTGACAACCTGTACACCTGCTTGTTAATGGAAATATCCAATCAGCCAATCACATGGTGGCAACTCAATGCATAAAAGCATGCAGACATGGTCAGGAGGTTAAGTTGTTCAGACCAAACATCAGAATGGGGAAGGAATGTGACCTAAGTGGCTTTGACAGTGGAATGATCATTGGTACCAGACTGGGTGGTTTGAGTATCTCAGAAACTGCTGATCCCCTGGGATTTTCATGTAAAACTGTCTCTACAGCAACAGCTCCCAACCTTCTTTCTGCAATGTAGCCTTACCATTGATCGTGGGAACCCCTGCTTTAGAGTTTGCAGAGCATGATTTGATAAAACAAAAAGCATCCAGTGAACAGGAGTTGTGAGGGCGAAAACAGCTCATTAATGAGCAAAGTCGGAGGAGAGTGGCCAGACTGGTTCAAGGTGACAAGAAGGCAACAACAACTCAAATAACTACACATTTCAACAGTGGTGTGCAGAAGAGCATCTCTGAATGCACAACACTTTGAACTTTGAAGTGGATGGGCTACAACAGCAGAAGACCTCAAACATTAGGTACAATACCTAATAAAATGGCCACTTAGCACCATTTGAAGGTGCTAGGAGGGAGGAGAAGATGGCGGTGTGACACAGCGTGCGCGGCCGTTCCGAATGAATATCATATGTGTAACTAGGGGGCCCGTGCACAATCCGGATTTGATGGAGACAGCCATGAGAGTACGGAGGAACACCTGGAGTAACTTCTGAAATGCCTGCTTCACTGCTGCTGCTACTGTGCGATCGAGAGTCTCCTGAGACGAAGGCCCCAAATCCTCGGCTTTGCCTATTGCTTGTTGCCGGGGCTGGGGTTGAAGCGCTCGGCAGAGATGGTGCTCGGTGCTCGGACAGACTCGGAGTCGGATTGTGGTGGGATGCTTCCAGGATGCTGCATTGGCAAGTTGGCGGCGCTGGAGGTTTACTGTCTGCATGAGATGATGGGACTTTCGAGAGACTTTGAGACTTTACCATGGTCTGTTCTTATCAAATTACAGTATTGCTTTGCACTGTTGTAACTATATGTTATAATTATGTGGTTTTTGTTAGATTTGATGCCGGTTTGTCATTTGTTTTCGTGATATCATTCTGGAAAAACATTGTAGCATTTCTTAATGCATGCATTACTAAATGACAATAAAGAGGACTGCATGTACTCATAATCTAATCTAATCTAATCTAAAATGGTCACGTAGCACATACGGATATTTGAACTTTGGCACAGATTCAGTTGGGCTGAAGAGTTTGTTTCTGTGTCATATCATTTTATAGCTCCGCAGCTCAAAATGAATTTTGATGCCCAACACTACATACAAAGTTAAGGGTTAAGCAAAATACCTTGCCAACAGTCAACACTCACTACCTCAGGAACTGCCAAAGGCAAGGCTCCTTGAATAGCCCCCGCCAAGCCCATGAGCCACCACCTGGAAGGGCCAGAGCAACAACTTAACGAGGGCACCAGCCACCAGAAGGTTCCCCCTTCGAATTGCGCACACTCTTGACTTGGAGACACATTGCGATTCGCCCCTTGTCACTGAGCCAAAATCAGGCAACTCTCTGCCCAACGGCACTGTGGGAATGCTTTCACCAGACCAACTGTAGCAGATCACTGCTACCCTCTCAAATGCAAGCTGATCTTGCTTTCTAGAACTTATTAGAGTTGCCTCACTGGTTTTAGCTGCTTAACTAAATTTTTTTTTTTTTAAAAAGCTGTTTACTTGGTATCCCAGTAGTACAGGGACCAGCTAAATACACATTCAAATGCACAGTCAGAGGTGAATAGACAACAATCATGTTCTCATGAAGTCTGAAAGCTCTGAACTGTTTGAAAAGACAGACTAGATTATTCATTATTTGACAACATGGCGATTTATTTATATCTCAGGACACTTCAGCAAGATCTTTGTAAAGTATTTTTGTGCGTGGGGTAGTTGATGGTTTCTTTGAACAGCTTCCATGGTTTTCTGTTTTGCGTCTGTCTCGAGAAGATAAATTTCAGAGTTGTATACTGCATACGTACTTTGAAAATAAATGTACCTTGAGTCCTGCAAAGCCCTGATACTCGAGGAAAGAGTTGTTCAAAGATTCAAAGCACGTATGTGGTATATAACCCTGAGATTCGCCTTCCCCACAAGCAGCCGAGAAACAAAGAAAACCATCAACCCTGTTCAAAGAAAAACATCTACCCCCTCTTCACATGCACAAAAAAAAATCAAATGTTCATTACTATATTTAGTGTAATCAGCCAGCACATCATCTTATCAGTTAAAATAACATGCATTCTGCTTCTCAAAAGCTAAAGTGATGATAAAAACTGTGGCTTACGGGAAAACTGGGTGTAACTTAGAGGGGGGTTCGGAGTACTAGTAATCAAAGGGAAGATAAAGAAGTAGCTGCACTTCAGCTACAACCACAAAGTAGGCATTAGCAAAACGGGCCTCATCATCAGAAATTTACTCAATGAAGTGAGTGACTTTCCCATACGAGGCACCAACAGGCAAAACCAATTTATTATCAAACTCGAGATTTCATGTCTAGCTGGTGTTACCCTTAACTCTGCCATGGTCCCAAGCCCAGCTGCAATAGGAGGAAAGGTTTGGCGTGGGGCTGGCAACCTCATCCCATGAAAACCCAGAGCTACAGAAACACCAACAGAAGCTCCAAAGACCTCGTCCCTGGGACAGGAAGGATCTTCACCCAGAAGGCGTGTGGGCAAAGCAGGAGCCGCCGGGCCCAACCAACCTTTGGCCCAGGACAGGGGACTCCGGTGAGCTGCTGTCAGCAGCCTGTGCCCCGGCAGGGGTGAGGGGCTTTAGAAAGATGTTACCTTTAACATCTCACCAAATGCTGACATCATGGCAATTCGTTGAAACGCATTTCCCAGCTTTTGGCCATCTCCAGTGCGTTCTTGGAGCCAGTTAGCTTTATATTGTGAGTCAGAGTGTCACACAGACCCTTAATCACAGAGTTACAAGAGTTGTACAGACAGAATCAAGCCCCAAGGTCCATGCTGACTGTTTTGCCCAACTGAACTAATTCTAGATACCTGCAATAGGCCTGTGTTCTTTGCCTTGTTTATTCAAGCGCCTGTTTGAATAGCTGTTAAATATAAGGACTGTATCAACCTACACTTCCTCTCTTGGTGTCGTTCCAGATATCAGTCACTTTCTGCTGAAAAACCTTCCCCTCAAGTGCCCTTTAAAACCTTAATCCTTCTCCCTCTTTTTTGTTGCCCCTACCATGGTAAAAAGGTTCTGACTATTGTACTCATCTATACTTTTCATAGTCAAACATACCTCTAGCAGGCCATCCCTTGGCCTCCTTGGCTCGAGGAAACCTTAAGCTCTTTCTGACATGCTATTCACTTGCCTGCACAATGGTGACAAATTAATCAGCATCAAGAGGAGGGGATTGATTGGCTAATGGTTGTATTGTTGTTACAGGTACCAAGATACAGTGAAAAACTTCACTTTGCTTTCGTCTGTACAGATCATTCCAAACCATCAGTACCTCAAAGCTGTATAAAGGGAAAAGCAACAATAGAATGAAGAAGGTTACTCTTGAAAAGAAAGTTAAGGTAGATTGCAAGGTCTAGGGTTTATCAAGAGATCCGTTCAAGGGCCATTTCTCCCATCTATCCATCCGAAATTCTTTGGGCAGATGAGAACAGGATGCAGACTAAAAAGCCTTCACTTCCTTCTCTGTCGCAAGCAAAGCAAGCTTCGCACATCTGTAAATAAGCAAGTTTGATCATATTTTCTGTTTGCTAAATAACCCGCCTTAATCAATATCGTAAGAAATTCAGAGCGTGGGGGCCTTGCAGGCCTTTGAGATTGAGACGAAAGTGGGAAATGTTTGAGTGTAAATCGTTGCAGGATGTCGACACTTTCAGACGCTGCAGCTTGGAAGATTGTTGAACATGCGGAAAAATAATTGAGGTTGTTCACTTTGATCCTAATGAAACATTCAATGGGAAGTTTCGGACATATTTACTCACCAGTGAAAGTACTAACAGAAAAGATTGATTTTAATTTCTTATCACATAATGGAAATATCCATTTTAATGATTACTGAAGTGGAATTTACATTAATGCCAAGTATACACCATTGTTGCAAATGACTCAGTTAACCTAATTAAATTTTCCACCTTCGCCCACCTTACTCTTTCACTATTTACTCCAGTAAAAGACAATAGATGCAGATTTTTTTTTTATTTTGTTCATTCCTTTGCCAGCCTCTCTGGTGTTGCAAACAACACACGTCTCACTTCCTTCCATAGTTGCCAGCTAGCTTAGCAACCTCAGAGCTTCAGTTAACATTTTGAAATTCAACATAGGTGACTAACCTTTACTTCAGAGATGACTAACCTTTATTTTAGAGAAAAAAATATTCTTATTTCCCCCTATTAGCAACTGAAACCATGACATTGTATGAGATTCAATGAGATGATTAGTCATTGTACAGATAATCAGAATTTACCAGATTATTAACAGTAAGTTATTGTACAATTTGACATTTCTATTAACTGTGTAAATTGGTCTTAGTGCTTTACGTAAAAAGGTCAACTTGAACACCATTTCCCTGCAGGGGATGATTCCTCTACTGATGCATCTACACACCAAATATCTTGCCATCACTCTGCCCAGCTCTTCTAGAGATATGTTTATATAGTTACTGTAAAATAAACGTGTTAATGATTGGTGATCCTGCTGATGGATCAGAATCAGAATCAGGTTTACTATCATCCACGTCTGTCATGAAATTTGTTAACTTTGCGGCAGCAGTACAACGTAATACATAATAGAGAAAAATGTGAATTATAGTAGAATAAATAAATACATATATATAATAGTTAAATTAAATAAGTTGTGCGGTGTCCTGGATTACAGGTTACAGACACAGTATGTGAAACTGCAGAGCTTTGTATCGGATACTGTGGTTAGCAGCACAGGGTCACTTCAGGGGTCTGTCCAGCACCACTTCCTGTTCCCCGTCAACACCTTGGACTTCAAATACAACTCAGAGTCCTGCCACCTGCAGAAGTTTTCAGACGATTTGGCAGTTGTGGGCTGGGGTTGAGAGGCTGAGTACAGAACAGTGGTGGACAACTTTATTGACTGGTGTGGGCTGAATCACCTGCACCTCAAAATCACTAAGACAAAAGGAGTTGGTGGTGGACCTCAGGAAGGTGAAAACACCCTGCATTCCCATCTCCGTCAAGGGAACAGGCGTGTAAATTGTCTGGGACTACAAGTACCTGGGAACTCACCTGGACAATAAACTGGGCGGAAGGGACAGAGAAGGGGTGCAGAAGGGCCAACTGTACTTCCTGAGGAGGCTCTGGTCATTCAACATTTGCAGTGCTTATGCTGCAAATCTTCTACAACTCAGTGGTGGCTGGCATTCCGCTGGGGCAGCAGGGTGAGAGCAGTAGGTGCCAAGAAGATCAATAAGCTCACCAGGAAGGCGGGTTCTCTTCTGGTGGTGGAACTGGATTCCCTGCTGACTGTGTTTGAGAGGAGGATGCTGCAGAAGCTATGGAGCATTATGGACAATCCCTCTCACCCTCTCCATGACATACCTTTAGTAGGTGCACCACTGAATGCCACAGGAGATCCTGTCTCCCCTTGGCTATAAGACGCTACAACTCCTCCTCCTTAAGTATAGTATGGTTTCATTGCACATCTGTACTTTGCACTGTTACTTTTTAATGCACATTTTGTATTCTTGTTCGTACTTCAATGCTTACATTTTGTATTTTAAAGTATATATTTCTGACTGAGCAAGCCACTGATTCTCACAGAGTCTGGACTATACCTCTTCCCACCCCGTTACTTGTAAAAATGCCACCCCTTCTCTCGGTTCCTCCGTCTCCACCACATCTGCTCTCTGGATGAGGCTTTTCATTCCAGAACAAAGGAGGTTCCAGGTTCCTTCAAAGAAAGGGGCTTCTCTTCCTCCACTATCATAAGCATCTCTTCCATTTCACGCATGTCTGCCCTCAACCCATCCTCCTGCCACCCTATCAGGGACGGGGTTCCTCTTCTCCTCATCTACCACCCCACCAACCCCCGCGTCCAGCAGATAATTCCCCGGAACTCTGCCATCTCCAATGGGATCCCACCACTAAGCACATCTTTCCCTCCTCCCCCCACCCAAACTTTCTGCAGGGATCGTTCCCTACGCAACTCCCTTGTCCATTTATCCCTCCCCTCTGATCTCCTTGCTGGCACTTATCCTTGCAAACGGAACAAGTGCCGCATCTGCCCCTACACCTCCCCCCTCACTACCAGGTGAGGCAACATTTCACCTGCAAGTCCGCTGGGATCATCTACTGTACCTGGTGCTCCCAGTGTGGACTCCTGCACATCAGAGAGACCTGACGTAGACTGGGAGACGGCTTCACCAAGCACCTGCACTCTGCCAGAAAAAGCGGGAACTCTCAGTGACCACCCATTTTAATTTCACTTCCCATGTCCCTTTCTGACTTGTCAGTCCATGGTCGTGGTGAGGCCATGCTCAGGTTGGAGGAGCAACACCCTGTATTCCGTCTGGGTAGCCTCCAACCCAATGGCATGAACATCAAAAAAAGCAGCCTTTAAGTAGAATTTTTAAAGTCTACTCAGTAATCTTCTGCAATACATAAAAAATGCTGGAGGAACTCTGCAGGCGGCATACATGGAGAAGAATAAACGGTTGACGTTATGGGCCAAGATCCTTCATCAGGCCTGGAAAAAGGAAGATAAGAGGTCAGTGTCATGAGAAGTCTGACTTCTCATCTTTTTTCTCCACAGTTCTCATAACACTGACCTCTCATCCTTCTTCCTGCAGTCCTGAAGTGCCTTGGCCCGAAACGACTGTTTACTCTTTTCCATAGATGCTGCCCGGCCTGCTGAGATCCTCCAGCATTTTGTGTGTGTGTTGCGTGGATTTCCAGCATCTGCGGGTTTTTTTCCTTGTCAGTAATCTTCTGCTTGTCTCCCATCATACCAGGCTAGCACCATCCCCAATTACAGAGGATACAACTGCTTCTACCATCAGCACTGATATGTCACTCCAAACTCTCCGGTAAGTGATTCACCTCCTCATGTCCTAAACAACCACTGCCACCTAAATGTTGGGGGTGGAATAACCTACACCAGCTGTACTGAATGAAGCTCTAGCAACCTAGTAGTAGCCCACGATCACCCAGGATAGAGCAGTCTGGCTGACTGGCACTCCATCCACTATCCTAACACGTTCACCTTTTCCTCCTCAGTGGCTGCAGTGAAAGTTGCTTCAACAGCATTTCCTCACCCCTAAAACCCAAGGGCTGCAGGTACACAAGAGCATCATCACCTGCAAGATCCTCACTGAAATACAATGGAAATATATCACGACTGGTCTAAATCCTGGAAATTCATAACTGACAGCATAATGAAGTATCTTCAAAGTGATGGTTCACTGTAAGAAAATAAGAGTGTGATTATACAAGTAAGCAATAACATTCTGACTTGTAGAGAAACCATTCATTCACATTTTTTGCAAAGCCTTTTCTGGGCAGCTAAGCAATTTTGTAGTCACTGTTATAATGTAGGAACAGCAAGGGTCAATCTGAGCACAGCCAGATCCTAGAAATAACAAGGTGATATAAAAACCCATTTCACCCCTGTTTGAGTTGGTCAAATGCACGTTGTCAGAATCCCAGGGGAAACTTCCATGCAGGATGCCATGGGATCTTTTCAGTCCATTTGGAAGAAAGGCGGGACCTGACCTTCATTTCGTTCTGACAATGCGAGGCTTCCACAGAAATGCACTGAAATGTCAGCCTCAATTTTGACATTTGGAAAGGGAAATGTGGGGGTGCTGTGGCTGGCACTTTTAAAGCTGCCGCATCCCATTTTAAATGGCTGTGGACAATAAAGCAATCAGCGGAAAAGAAAGTTCTTTGGAAACCCCCATCCCTAATGAGTTACTCACAAGCACAGCAAGGTTACAGTAGGGAGGTGTTGCTGCAACTCAGTTCTTCATTGCACTTCTGCATATGACAACAGTCTTTTGGCATAGCACAGTCAGGCAGAAATCAGTCTTGACTATTCTCAATCTTTTTCCAAATTTTCCATCCATCACCGAGCACATTGTTAGCCAATTCAATTCACTCCGTCAGATACACTGCACTCCATCTGCCATTTCGTTGCCCACATGGTCTAAGTCCTTCTGCAGCCTCCCCACTTCCTGAAAACTGCCTGCCCCTCCACCTATCATCGTATCATCTGCAAGCTTTGCAACAAAGACATCAATTCCATCATCCACGTCACCGACATATATTTAAGGCAGAGGTTGATAGATTCTTGATTGGTCAGGGCATGAAGGGATACGGGGAGAAGGCAGGAGGTTGGGGCTGAGAGGGAAATTGGGTCAGCCTTAATGAAATGGTGGAGCAGACTTGATGAGTCAAATGGCCTAATTCTGCTCCTGTATCTTATGGTCTTAATCCATAGAGCTGAGAAACCTTAATACACAAAAGGATATGGGTTCAGAATCATTTTGGTGTCTCAGCTGAAAGCTTGTACTCATGAAATGGCTGTAGTTCAAGCCAAGCTCTACCTGAAACCATGGCAAATTATCTAGGTAACTTGTACTCAAAAGCTAGTTACAGAAATATCAGTCTGTTATCGGTCACCAGCAAGGCGATGCTGGTGTTGATGATAATCCTATTAGGAGGCACTTACCGATACACTGCTCTCTGATGCTAACTTTGGACTCCACCAGGACTACTTGAATCTAGATCCCACTGCAGTGTTAGCTACATAAAGATACAAGAACTGAATTGCAAAGACTACTTGCATTTGACGTCCGTGCAGAATTTGATGTGGTAATATATTGAGGAGATGTAATGAAAGTCAAATTTAATGAAAAGTTTCCCATGTTTGGAGTCTTACCTTACATAAAGGAAGATGTGTTTGCTGGCCCAGGACATCATCCCATGTTCAGCATTGATCATAAGACCATAAGAATATAAGACATAGGAGCAGAATTAGGCCATTCAGCCCATTGAGTCTGCTCCACCATTCCATCGTGGCTGATTTATTGTCCCTCTCAACCCCATTCTCCTACCTTCTCCCCGTAACCTTTGATCCCTTTACTAGTGAAGAACCTATCAACCTCCACTTTAAATATACCCAGTGACTTGGCCTCCACAGCCATCTGTGGCAATGTATTCCACAGATTCACCACCCCCTGGCTATGGGGAAAAAAAACTCCTCATTTCTGTGCTAAAGGACTGCTCCTCTATTTTGAATTTGTGTCCTCTGGTTCCTAGACTGCCCCACTAAAGGAAACATTCCATCCACGTCCACTCTAATGTAGGCCTTTCAATATTTGATAGTTATAATGAGATACCCCTGATTTTTCAAAATTCCACTGAGTACAGGCCCAGAGCCATCAAACGCTCCTAATATTTTGCAACTTTCATTTCAGAATTATTCTCGTGAACCTCTCCAATATCAGCACATCCTTTCTTACATAAGGGCACAAAACTACTCACAGTACTCCAAGTGTGGCCTGACCTAAGCCTAATAAAGCATTAACATTACATCCTTGCTTTTATACTCTGGTCCTCTCCAAAAGAATGCTAACATTGTGTTTGCCTTCTTTGCCAGCAACTCAACTGGTAAGTTAGGCTTCAGGGAATCCTGCACGAGAACTCCCAGGTCTCTTGCACCCCTGATTTCTGAATTTTCTCCCCACTTAGAAAATACTCTATGCAATTAGTCAGGCCCAACAAATACACACAAAAGCATAATGCAGATGTATGAACACACAGGTGACCTCTGGGATAACACCTGATGGTATACCTGGTAGAGCTCTGAAAACCTGTGCCAACCAGCTGGCAGGAGCGTCCATGGACATCTTCAATCTCTTATTACTGCACTGAGAAGTTCCACCTGCTTCAAAGGGGCAACAATCATACCAATGCCCAAGAAGAGCAGAGTGAGCTGGTTCAATGACTGTCCCCCATATCTACTGTGATGAAAGTGCTGTGAGAGGTTGGTCACAGCTTGAATCAATTCCAGCCTAAGCAAGCACCTGGACCGGCTGCAATTTGCCTATCACCTTGGACTAACTGGACAATAGTAGTACTTGAGTAAGGCACAATCACACCCTCAGTTCTAATCAACAGGCTCCAAAACCTAAGCTCCAAAAGTTTGCGTGCTTAGCCCACTGCTCTAATCTCTCTGCACACATAATTGTGTGGCTGGCCACAGCTCAAATGCTATCTATAAATTTGCCAATGACATCATTAGTTTTGGCAGAATTTCAGAAGGTGACAAGAAGGCGTACAGAAATGATATAGATCAGCTGGTTTCTGAACAACAACCTTGCCCTCAAAGTCAAAAAGAGCAATTGAAAGTGGACTTCAGGAAGGGGAGCTCAAGGGGATATACACTGGAGCCCATCGAGAGGTCAGCAGCATCAACATCTCTGAAGATCTATCCTGGGCCCAACATATTGGTGGAATTACAAAGGCGGCACAACAATGGCTATTTTTCATTAGGAGTTTGAGGTGAACAGGTTTGAGGTTTGAGGTCACCAAGGACCCTCAGAAATTTCAAGGAGAGCATTCTAACCAGTTGCACCACTGTCTGGTATGGAGGGGGCCACTGCACGGGATCAGAAAAAGCTGCAGGAAGTTATAAACTCAGCCAGCCCCATCATGGTCTGTGCCCACCCCCCGCCCCCCAGCATCAAGGGCACCTTCAAAAGCCAATGCCTCAAAAAAGGCGATATCCATCATTAAGGACCCCCCCCCCCCCCCCACCGTCGCCCTTCTCATTGCTATTATGAAGGAGGCACAGGAGCCTGGAGTCACACAATCAATGTTTAAGGAACAGTTTCTTCCCCTCGGCCATCAGATTTCTGAGTGGACAATGAGCCCATGAACACTATCTCACCATTCTTTTGCCCTCTTCTTGCTCTACTTATTTAATTTTTAAAATATATATATAAACTTATTGTAATTTATAGTTATTATTGTGTATTGTACTGTATAGCTGCCGCAGAACAAGTTTCATGACGTATGCCAGTGATAGTAAACCTGATTCTGCTACGTTTAGTGGTGAAAATGTCAGAAGAGCATCCAGCCAACCTGCCCTGACATTCAATTAGTTGGCATCATTGAATCTCCCCAGCATCATCGTGAGTTGGAGTTATTGTTGACGAGGAGCCTAACCCAACCAGCTGCATACGCACCTTGTCTGCAAGAACAGCTCAAAGTTTCAATGGCAAACAACTTGTATCCTCAAACCTCAGCTATGTCACTCTGCAGTTCCCTTTCTCAGCTCCATCAGGGATAGACACTAAATGCTGGCACTGCTATTGCCATGCTTCATAGCTCAAGTGCAGGGGCAAGAAATGGTGCATCATTTGGCTTTTGACATTCAGTTGGATTGGAGGTGAATTAAGAAAGGTAATTTGTTGAAAGGAACACAAATATTCAAAACATGGCTTCTATTTTATATTTACTTAAAGTAGAAAAAAAATCTTGAGTTCCACAGGAGTATTCTCAAACCATGAAATAAAAAGTTCAAAGTAAATTTTATTATCACAGTACATATACAGTATGTCACAACATACAACCGAGATTCTTTTTCCTGCGGGCATACTCAGCAAGTCTATAGAATGGTAACTGTAAAGAAGATCAATGAAAGATCCAGTAAAGCATAGAAGACAACAAATTTTGCAAATGCAAATAGTGAGAGCACGAAATAACGAGACAAAGAGTCCTAAAGAGAGATCATTTGTTGTGGGAACTTGTCAATAGAATGAGTGTAGTTATCCTCTTTGGTTCAACAGCCTGATGGTTGAGGGGTAGTAACTGTTCCTGAACTTGGCGGTGCAAGTCCTGAGGCTCTTGTGCCTGGTAGCAGCAGCAAGAAAAGAGCATGGCCTGGATGGTGAGGATCTCTGATGCTGCTTTCCTGTGACAGTGTTTCACATAGATGTGCTCAATGGTTGGAAAGCAGAAGAGATGGAGAAGTGGACAGGTGATGCAGCTGAAGGCACATAAATAATTGGTAGAGCAATTAAGTTCAGGGATGATTAACAAGTCAGATTTGAGATTACACAAATATTCTGGAGGCTATAAGAATGAAGAAAGTTGCAGAGAAACAGTTTTGCGACTAAAAAGGATTGAAAACACAATGCTGCCCTTGTAAAACTATGTCTTTATTATAAAGCAAAATGTATAACACATTGGTAATTCAATGTACTGGCATTTCTGCAGATCACATCAATGAAAAATATACGCTACACCTCCACTGTTTAGTGGAAGGGTGATATTTATGCAATGAATTGACCACATAGGCAGTTTCAATAATAATTGATATTCACAAAGTCAAAGTTGGCAGAATTGCAGGAAGATATGCTTCTATCAGCCTTATCTTCTGCCTTACATTTGCAGTAAGAAGTCAATGAGTTCTGAAGAGCAGGAGACTATTTAAACCCTTTAAGTTCCTTCATTCAGAAAGACACAATGTTCTACTTCAGAGAGTTTAATTGCCCTTTAATTGCTTGATCTTCACTGCATTCTCCAAGATCAACCACATAAACTGATCATACAGTGCGTGAAAAGCGGAAGTCCAGATAGCAATCTGGCTTTCATCTGCTGGAGCTTGACCCCAACCTCCCCAGTTTTGCTTTTGAGGATTAATTAAAAGCAGCAATGTGGCTATTTTTCATTCATATCATTCTCGCCTCAGGGGCTACTTTTCACACCTGGACAGGTTCCTTTACGCCTCAGACCCTTAATGCATGGGTTTAGTGAATCAGTCTTTTGCAACTTCTCTCCATGAGTTGTCACGTGGGACAATATCCCCTCAGTAAATTGGGAATAAAGTTTATCCAGGGTGCAGAACCTAGCTAAGTTATTTATTTCCAATGAATAAACTCTTCCTGGGCTTCCCTCCGGGTAAAGGTATCAATTATAACCAACGTTTTGATGGCAAACTCAGGAATGATGCCCAGTTGGGTGGTATTTATACCCCCAACAGTCCTCCACTCCTGACTGATTAGTCCTCATCTAATCAAGTTTCCGCTCTCGCACCTTGCATACAATTGAATTCCAGTTCTTGGAGCGAAACCTTTGTCTTGCTTAAAATTCTTTTCCTCTAGTTTTAGTTCAATGTCCTCTTTTACCAGGCGGCCCTAAAAGCCATTGGTGCAGCTATTACGCCATACACACTGGGAAAGCATGAGATCCTTTCTTATTTATTTCCAGTTACCAAGGGGATACTCCTTCCTGTGACTGATAATTTAATATTTATTAAAGAGCTCTGAAGAACACATGACAGCTACTTGTCAGAATTATTTATATCAAGTATGACCCAAGTGTCTGCCTGTTAGTGACGCATTTTGTCCACCTCATTTTGTCATTCAGTCCTTGCCCCCTTACTGATTTGTAGATTTCAAGATGTGACTTGGTTGTATTAGTTCTTAATCCAACTAATTCACATGAATTTGAAACTCTGGTGTCCTTTAAGCCCCAGTCCCATTCATCAATACTCCATTAATCAGTTAGAGCAGTTTTCCCCCACAGAAATCAGATTGGCTTCCAAAAAACTTACAGGATTGCAATTAACCAAAAAAAAAATCTTTTATGAAAAAAGCCTTCAGGTCTCCTGCCTTGTAGATTTCTGCTTGTCCACCTCTTCTCAAATCAATGAGGGGAGAATTCCATTTTGAACTTCTGTCAACTCCACAGCAGTCCCGGGAAGTGTAAACAGCCTGATTTAAGATCTGCCAGATGAAACTGAACTTACGGTTCAGTTGCAAACACTCCATATATTGAGCTGGTATCAAAACAAAACCCTTCAAAGACAGTGACACTTCCCATTTCTGATTTAGGAAAGCGGAACATAATTTGACTATTATAAAGGTCGCAGTTTCAATTCCAAACCTAGTCAACTGGCGTGTTAGACTGCAACTCAGGAACCTGTTAAAACTACAGGCGCTTCAACCAAACCTTGGTAACTCAACCCTCTTACAGTAACCAGTTTACCTCAGAAATGGGCTCCTGAAATGCAGGGGCGATCTCCCGTTATCCCTTAACCCTCCACACGTCTCTTGGCGACGGCACAATGAAGGCAGTGTAACAAGGCAGTGTAACAATGCTTTGGATTAGTAAAAAGGCGCGACATACATGTAAGCTTCCCGGCGCAACCCGCTGCTGGTGGAGATCTACGCCAAACCAGCGGGTCCTTCCCATCAAATGCGAAAACGATCCCCACTCAGTGAGGTACTTACCCGGAGGGCACTTGGGACAGCAGCTTTTTTTGGAGTTGAGGGTCCACACGTATTCAGTGGGTTTGCATTCTGAGCACGTCCCCGGCCGGAGGTTCGGTACAAATGCC